>NW_028009079.1:0-11900 GCF_054177405.1 Leptonychotes weddellii | reverse complement strand
AAGAAATTGAAGAAGACACAAAAAGATGGAAAAACATTCCATGCTCATGGATCGGAAGAATAAACATTGTTAAAATGTCTATGCTACCCAGAGCAATCTATACCTTCAATGCCATCCCGATCAAAATTCCAATGACATTTTTCAAAGTGCTGGAACAAACAATCCTAAAATTTGTATGGAATCAGAAAAGACCCCGAATCACCAAGGAAATGTTGAAAAAGAAAGACAAAGCTGGGGGCATCATGTTGCCTGATTTCAAGCTATATTACAAAGCCACTGACATATTTTAAACAGAAAAGTGGCCTGATAAAATGTGTTTTCACAATAACACCCTGGCTGCTGTGTGGGAAACAGATTGCAAAGGAACAAAGGTAGGTTCAGGAAAGATCATTTATTTATCAGACTACTGGAATAGTTTAAACAATTGATGATGTAGGGGAGGGAGAAATTTCCTTCTTTCCCTCAAGCTCTTCTAGCTGGCTTAGGAATTAAATTGATATGAGACAGATTAATAGGAGAAACAAACCAAAGTTTTATTATGTGTGCAGGAAGATCCAATAATGAAATTGAGACCGAAAGAAATGACCCAAGCAGGCAGTTTTTATACATTTTAGACAAAGAAAAATAAATTTATAAGGAATCCACAGGCTTAAGAAAACAGGTGTTTGGGAGCTTTAGTTAATAAGGAATTCTAAGCAGAATTTAGCCGGGGGTAGTAGATTAGAAAAAAAATACCAAGGTTTGCTTCTGCAACTTTCTCCATTTTAAAGCCCCTATCTCTGGTGATAAGGATGTCTTTATACTTCTTGTACAGGGAGATTTATTTCCCACTTTCAGGGGGACAGAGGAGGGTCTGAGTGTCCTTGTACTGGCTGTTTCCCAAGTAGCTTGAATTCAATCAGTATGCCATGTGGTACATTTTGGGGCAGCCTTCCCTAGGTCCCTACTGTGACAGTCATTTGGCCTAGCCACACAGTGTGGTAGGAAGACGTTGGGATAGATCTTAGAGATATTTAGGAAGCAAAATCAAATAGAGAGGGAGGTGGGAGGTAGGAAACCCTTCTTGACTGCATATTTCCAAGGTCTGGGCTAGGAGCGCTTCCTGTATATATTTATAACTCCTTGTACTTGCCACCTTCAAAGGCTTTTTGATAAAGTAGTGAAAATTGCCTACCTACTCTGTATATTGTAAGCTCCATGTCTGTGCTCATTATTATATCTGCAGCGTCTAGTACACATTAGTTTTCAGAATTTGTACAAAGAAAGAGTAGAAATAGACTTTGAAGTGGAGTTCAAATGTTAATAGATTTTCAGAAAAAGGAATAGCAGCTTTAATCTGAAAAGCAGTAAGATATCCTCAATGTTTAACTCTTGGTTGTGGAATACATATTTACAAGTTCAGAAATGGAGCAAGCATGCTTTTATACTCCAATAATACCCACAGCTAATGAAAACAAAATGAATAGCAATTTTAATTGCAGTTTTGCAGGACCTCCAGGGAGGGGCTTAGAGCAAACACCCTCAGAACACAGACACTAATTCTAAGACGCAAGAAGCCAGCATCTCTTACACTGCCTTCCAGCACTTATGCTCAGAGCTCTAGTCAATTCTTAGAGCTGAGTCAATGGTGCCCCACTCTCCAGGCCACCTTGAAATAGAAAAGAGTACCTGTACATACCTTCATCTAATGCAATGCTATTTTCAAAACTCTCTTCTTCTTTTGTGCCATCCTCCATCTTCTTTTGGCCCATCACCCCTTTCTGCTGCTTGTAAAATATATCTAAGGATACCAGTCCATGTTTCTAAAAACTTGTTTCTTTTGCTTTGTTTTTAAACATTCTCTCCTGCACCCTCTTGAGCTTATCTGGAGTCACATTTTACATTGGATTATCTTCGTCTTTTTCTTTCATGCCGCGGGTTTTCTCCACATGTCCAGTAATTCTTTTTTTGCCTATTGTGGGCAGCCAGCCTCCAAGATGGTCTCCAGTGGTGTCACCTTCTGATATTCTTGTCCTGTTCCCTCTCCCTCTGTATCAAGATTGGTCTGTGACTCGTAGAATATGGCTGACCTGATGGTATACAGTTTCACAGTTTGGGGCTTAGAAATCTCTGTGACTGACTTCCTGCTTCCTGTTTTGCCCTCTCTTGGATTACTCCCTCTGGAGGAAGCTAACTACAATAACATAAGGAGAGGTCCACATAGCAAGAAACCAAAGCCTCTCGATAACAGCCGTACCAGTGAGTTTGGGAGTGGTTCCTTGAGTCTCCATCAAGGCTTCAGATAACTATAGCCCCAGCCAAAATCTGTACTGCAATCTCATGAGAGACCCTGAGCTAGAATGACCCAACTAAGCCACATTTGAATTCCTGACCCTCAGAAACTATGTGAGGTAAAATGTTAGTTATTTTAAGCTACTAAGTACTGGAGTAACTTGTAACACAGCAGTAGATAAAAACTATTGATATTTAAGAATGGAGGGAATAGAAGGTGTCAAGTAGGAGTTCTATGCATGTGGATGGGCTTATTTTACTTCAAATGAATTCTTAGAAAACTTTGTGAAAAATAGGGCCTACCTTCTGTGTGATAGCAGTCTCATTAAACCCCCTACTTCTCCCTTAGTAGTTCAATTAACTTTTTTTCCAGTGACAAATGCTGGGCTGCTTAAGTTCTTCTTGTGGTAGTAAGGCTGGAATAGTCTGTTCTGTATATAGATCTTCAACTGATCTTTTTGTTTTCCACCTCACTTCTAACGTTCACCTTATTTTTTAAATTATTTACTTACTTAATTAATTTTATTTTAATTTTAATTTCAGTATAGTTAATATGCAGTGTTATATTAGTTTCAGGTGTACAATATAGTGATTCAACAATTCTATAGATTACTCAGTGCTCACCATGCTAAGTCTACTCTTAATTCTCTTTATCTATTTCACCCATTGCCCCACCCACTGCCCCTTTGGTAACCATCTCTTTGTTTTCTATAGTTAAGAGTCTGCTTTTTGGTTTCTCTTTTCGTTTTCTTTGTTTGTTTTGATTCTTAAATTCCACATATAAGTGAGATCATATGGTATTTGTCTTTCTCTAACTTATTTCACTTAGCATTATACCCTCTAGATCCATCCAAGTTGTTGCAAATGGCAAGATTTCATTCTTCTTTTTTAAAAAAGACTTATTTATTTTAGAGAGAGAGAATGGGGGGAGGGGCAGAAGAAAAGGGAAAGAGAATCTCAAGCAGATACCCTGCTGAGCATGGAGCCTGACATAGGGTTCTATCTCACGACCCTGAGATCATGACCTGAGCCAAAATCAAGAGTTGGATGCTTAACCAACTGAGTCACCCAGGCACTCTGGCAAGATTTCATTCTTTATTATGGCTGAATAATATTTCAATATATGTATGTACCACCTCTTCTTTATCTATTCATCTGTTGATGGACACTGGGGCTGCTTCTATAATTTGCCCATTGTAAGTAATGCTGAAATAAACATAGGGGTACATATATTTTTTTGAATTAATGTTTTTGTATTTTTTGGGTAAATACCCAGTAGTGGAATTACTGGATCATATAGTAATTCTATTTTTAATTATTTGAGGAACCTCCATTGTTTTTCACAGTGGTTGCACCAGCTTACATTCCCACCAACAGTGCATGAGTGTTCCTTTTTCTTCACATCCTTACCAACACCGTTGTTTCTTGTGTTTTTGATTTTAGCCATTCTGACAGGTGTGAAGTGATATCTTATTGTGGATTTTATTTGTATTTCCCTGATGACTAGTGATGTTGAGCATCTTTTCATGTGTCTGTTGGCCATCTGTATGTCTTCTTTAAAGAAATGTCAGTTCATGTCTTCTGCCCATATTTTAATAGAATGGTTTGTTTTTTTGGTATTGAGTTTTATAAGATCTTTAATATATTTTGGATACTAACCCTTTATCAGATATGTCATTTGCAAATATCTTCTCCCATTCAGCAGGTTGTCTGTTACTTTTGTTGGTTGTTTTCTTTGCTGTGCAAAGGCTCTTTATTTTGATGTAGTCCTGTTAGTTTATTTTTGCCTTTATTTTGTTGCCTCACAAAACATTACTAGAAAAATGTTGCTGTGGCTGATGTGAGAGAAATTACTGCCTGTGTTGTCTTCAAGAGTTTTTATGGTTTCAGGTTTCACATTTAAGTCTTTAATCCATTTGTATTTATTTTTCTGTATGGTGTAAGAGGTCCAGTTTCATTCTTTTGCGTGTAGCTGTCCGGTTTTCCCAACACGACTTTTTGAAGAGTCTATATTTCTTCCATTGCATATTCTTGCCTCCTTTGTTGAAGATTAATTGACCATATAATCATGGGTTTATTTCCAGGCTCTCTATTCTGTTACATTAATCTATGTGTCTGTTTTTGTGCCAATACCATATTGTTTGATTACTACAATTTTAGTATAACTTGAAATCTGGGATTGTGATACCCCTAGTTTTGTTCTTCTTTTCCAAATTGCTTTGGGTCTTCAAGGTCTTTTATGGTTCCATAGAAATTTTAGGATTATTTGTTCTAGTTCTGTGAAAAATGCTGTTGGTATTTTGATAGAGATTGCATTAAATCTGTAGTTTGCTTTGGGTAGTATGGACATTTTAACAATGTTTGTTCTTGCAATCCATGGGCATGGAATCTCTTTCCATTTGTTTGTGTTGTTTTCAAATTCTTTCAGTGTTTTATAGTTTTCAGAATACAGGTTTTTCACCTCTTTGGTTAAGTCTATTGCTAAGTATTTTATTCCTTTTGGTGAAATTGTAAATATGATTGTTTTCTTAATTTCCCTTTCTGCTACTTCATTTTTAGTGTATAGAAATGCACTGGATTTATAGATATTGATTATATATTATGCAACCTTACTAAATTCATTTATCAGTTCTAGTAGTTTTTTGGTGGAGTCTTTAGGATTTTCTCTATATAGTATCATGTCATCTGCAGATAGTGAAAGTTTAGCTTCTTCCTTGCTGATTTGGATGCCTTTTATTTGTTTTTTCTTGTCTGATTGCTGTGTTTAGGACTTCCAGTACTATGTTGAATACAAGGGATGAGAGTGGACATCCTTGTCTTGTTCCTGATCTTAAGGGAAAAGCTGTCAGTTTTTCACCATTGAGTATGATGTTCACTGTGGGTTTTTCATAAATGGCCTTTATTATGTTGAGGTGTGCTCCCTCTGAACCTACTTTGTTGAGGGTTTTATTCTGAATAGATGTTGTACTTTGTGAAATGCTTTTTTCTGCATCTATTGAAATGATCATATTGTTCTTATCTTTCCTCTTGTTGATGTGACATAGCATGTTAATTGATTTGAAAATATTGAACTGCCCTTGCATCCCAAGAATAAATCATACTTGATTGTGGTGAATGATTTTTTAATGTATTGTGATTCAGTTTGCTAATATTTTGTTGAGGATTTTTGCATCTATGTTCATCAGAGATATTGGCCTGTAGTTCTCTTTTTTTTGTAGTGTCCTTATCTGATTTTGGTATCAGGGTAATTCTGGCTTCATAGAATGAATTTTGAAACTTTCCTTCCTCTTCTATTTTTTGTAATAATTTGAGAAGAATAGGTATTAACTCTTCTTTAAATGTCTGGTAGAATAGACCTGTGAAGCCATCTGGTCTTGGACTTTGGTTTGTTGGGAATTTTGTTGTTGTTGTTGGAGGTTTTTTTGGTTACTTTTTCAATTTCATTACTGGTAATCAGTCTGTTCAAGTTTTCTATTTATTCCTAATTCAGTTTTTGGAGGTTATATGTTCCTAAGAATTTATCTATTTCTTCTAGGTTTTCCAGTTTGTTGGCATATAATTTTTCATAATATGCTTTTATAATCCTTTGTATTTCTGTTGTGTCAGTTGCTATTTCTCCTCTTTCATTCTGATTTCGTTTATTTGAATCCTTTCTCTCTCTCTCTCTCTCTCTGATGAGTCTGGCTAAAGGTTTATTAATATTATTGATCTTTTCCAAAAACCAGTTCCTGGTTTCATTGATCTGTTCTTCTTTTTTTTTTTTTTAGTTTCTATTTTGTTTCTTTCTGCTCTAATCTTATTATTTCCTTCCTTCTACTGGGTTTGGGCTTTGTTTGTTCCTTTTCTAACTCCTTTAGGTATAAGAGTAGGTTGATTTTTTGAGATTTTTCTTGCTTCTTGAAGTAGGCCTGTATTGCTATAAACTTCCCTCTTAGAACAGCTTTTGCTGCATCACAAAGATTTTAGACCTTTGTGTTTTCATTTTAATTTCTATCCATGTATTTTTTGATTTCTTCTTTGATTTCCTAGTTGACCCATTCATTGTTTAGTAGCATGTTATTTAACCTCAGTGTATTTGTGTTCTTCCCAGAGGTTTCCTTGTGGTTGATTTTTAGTTTCCCAGTGTTGTGGTCAGAAAAGATGCATGGTATGACTTCAGTGTTTTTGAATTTGTTGAGATTTTTTTTGTGGCCTATTCTGAATGAGAGCCTTGCTGGATAGAGTAATCTTGGCTGCAGGTTTTTTTTTTTTTTTCTTTTCAGTACTTTAAATAAATCATGTGTTCTGGCCTGCAAAATTTTTACTGAAAAATCAGCATATAACCTTATTGGGTTTCCCTTGTAACTGTTTTCTTTTCTCTTGCTATTAAAATGGTCTCTTCATCCCTACTTTTTGCCACTTTAATTACTATGTGTCTTGGTGTGGACCTCCTTGGGTTGATTTTATTGGGTCTTTCTGTGCCTCCTGGATCTGGATTTCTATTTCCTTCCCCAGATTTGGGATGTTTTCAGTTATTATTTCTTCAAATAAATTTTCTGCCTCCTTTACTCTCTCTTCTCCTTCTGGGATCCTAGGGTGTGAATGTTATTATGCTTGATGAGTTCCCCAAGTCTATTTTCTTTTTTAAAGATTTTATTTATTTATTTGACAGAGAGAGAGATAGCAAGAGCAGGAATATAAGCAGGGGGAGTGGGAGAGGGAGAAGCAGGCTTCCCACCGAGCAGGGAGCCTGATGTGGAGCTCGATCCCAGGACCTTGGGATCATGACCAGAGCTGAAGGCAGATGCTTAATGACTGAGCCACCCATGCGCCTCCCCAAGCTATTTTCATTTATTATTATTTTTTTCTCCTGTTCACCTTGATTGCTCTCCATTACTTTGTCCTCTAAGTTGCTGATCCATTCTTCTGCTTCCTGTAGTCTACTATGTGTGCCATCTAATATATTTTTAATTTTACTGAAAAGTGTTTTAAATTTATATTTCAGTTATTATTTTAGGCTCTGTGCTGGAGCCTGCTTAAGATTCTCTGTCTCGGGCGCCTGGGTGGCTCAGTTGGTTAAGCAACTGCCTTCAGCTCAGGTCATGATCCTGGAGTCCCAGGATCGAGTCCTGTATCGGGCTCCCTGCTGAGCAGGGAGTCTGCTTCTCCCTCTGACCCTCCCCCCTCTCATGTGTTCTCTCTCTCATTCTCTCTCTCTCAAATAAATAAATAAAATCTTTAAAAAAAAAAAAAAGATTCTCTGTCTCTCCCTCTGGCCTCCTCCCCCCACTCTCACGTGTGTGCATGCACACACTCTCCCTCTCTCTCTAAAATGACAACAAGAACAACAACAAAACCAGAAGAGGTCCTGTAGTGCCCTGCACTGCAGTGTCCCCTCTTCACCAGAACCTGGCACTTCTAGAGTGTCTCCTATGTGTGTTGTGTGCATCCTGCTGTTGTGGCTGAGCTGTTTTTGCCTTCAATCTGTTGTCTGCAATGGCTCTTTTTGCCTGTTGTGGACAGGGTTTGGTCCCAGTGTTGTTAGTGCCAGTCTGAGGCTACTGTGGGTTTGATGTGAGTCAGACCAGGCATTTGCCAGAAACTCAGCACCAAACTGCAGGGTCCATTTCCCTGTGTGGTCCCCTGAGAAGCTTTTGCTGATGGGCAGGGCCTGCAGGCAGACCAGATGTCTGACCCCAGCCCACTGCTGAGGCCACAGTTGGACTGGTGTGTGTGGTTATCTTTTCCTCTCCCCAGGGTGGGAGTCACTTTGGAGTGGTGCTGGCCCCTGTCAGGGCTTCTTGCACCCTGTCAGGCTGGGCATCACTTTGGATGGACTCCAGCCAAGAGCTTATTGGAGGGGGCAGGTGTGCAGAGGAAGGGGTGAGGGGGGTGAAGCATGTGGTATTAGCAAGGTTTACCTGGGTCTTCTGTGGGAGGGGACCTGGGGCCAAAACCTGGCTGGAGGGGGGTGTGTCCATAGGAGAACAATGGGGTGGGGCAGGCTGTTCGAAAGTTAAGTGGAGAGTGTTGGCTGCTGCACTGGTTCCTGAGGTAACTATGTGTCTTTTGAGGGGTGGGGGAGGGAAATGGTGCCCGCCGTCTTGGTTGTTCCTGAAGAGGTCCCCTAAAGATCCTAAAGCTCCCTAGTCCTCCAGGAAACGCTCTGAGATCAGAAAATAAATCTTCCCATATGCCTCAGGCATTTTTCAAACTGCTGCTTCTATGCTGTATCTCTGTGAGGTTGTTATGCTGTCTCTAAGGGTGAGGACTCAGTTTCCTGTCACTTTCCCAGCTCTCCCAGAGCCGAGCCTGATGATTTCTAAAATTCTCGGGTTTTAAGTACTTATGGTTGTAAGAACTCACAAAATTCAGCCCCTCTGGTTTTCAAAGCCAAATGTTATGGGGATTTGTCTTCACCATGCAGGTTCACTGTGCCTGGGTGCCTGGTGTGGGGGTCTGACCCTCTCCCCTCTCTGTGTCTATGGTGTCCTTCCCTCCTGTGACAATCCCATAGGTCTGCTTAGCTCCCAAATGTGTCTCTGCCCTTCCTGTCCTATTTGATGTGCCCTTTTCTCTATATTTAGCTGTGGAGAGTCTATTCTGCCAGTCGCAGGTCGTTTTCTGGGTTATTTACACTGATGTGGGTGTTATCTAGTTGTATCTGTGGGACAAGGTGAGTTTAGGATCTTCTTACTCTGCCATCTTCCCCGGAACCCCCTTCACCTTTTGATTATAGAGTTTTGCCAGGTATATGGTTTCCTCTACCTCATGGTACCTTACAACTCTGTTCGGGCTATGACTTCTTCCAGTTTATTGCATTTTTCAGCATTCTTCAATCTGCTTCCAGATATATGTTGAAATATTTTGTCTGCTGGGACTGCATCCTCACACTTTCCCTCTACTTTATGTTGCCTTTGCTGTTGTTTACACTGTTTAAAAAGTGTTTTTTTGTTAATATTTTAGTGGGACTTAGGAATTGGGAAAGGCAAAGTATCTCAGTCTGCCATCTTGAACCAGAAGTCCTCTGTGTAGCATCCTGTATTCCATTCATTCATTATACAACACTTCACTTTGAAAGATCTCAAGCAGGTTACTGTTATTATGTGTTTTTTCCTAAAAGGTCTCTGGAACCATTGTACCCCTTCATATACTCTTTGTCTAGCCCTGCCAATGAGGTCACTGTTTTCTCTCCAGGTTATCTCCATTCTCTCCAATGTTTACCCTCCCCACCCTCCCCACCCCAAATTGGTATTTTATGAATCCCAGTCTTATGAACAAATGATCCTCTCTTGTCTGGTGTCATATAGACCTCTAGGAAAGTCCTGGTTAGGAACGATCTGGTGACACAGAACTCTAGTAAGCTATACCAAATGGGGCTGGAGAGAAAATGCTAAGGTTAGCGAGAAAGTGAGTATGATGAGGGACGAAGACTCCATTCACATTTCTTCTGCTGAAAGTGTCCACAATCTTCCTGGGCCACAGGAAACTCCTTCCCATAGATGATTATATCACAAGAAACCCTGGAGTATAGAAAAAGAAAGTATAGTTCTTGGAATAAAAGAACCCCCTGCTTCTACCTCTCTAAACCACAGAGAAAGGCAGTTCTGGAAGAGAGACTCCTGATAGCTGTCCAAGTTCCCAAACTAGCTCTGTATATTTGATTCACACCAAGGTTAGGAAACAACAACTCCCACTTTGATATTTTGAATTTCTCTTTTTTTATAAGTTTATTTATTTAAGCAACCTCTACACTCAATGTGGGGCTTGAACTCAAGACCCCAAGATAAAGAGCCATATGCTCCACCAACTGAGCCAGCCAGGCATCCTGATATTTTGAATTTCTGATAGTGGTGCTGTCCACGTGTGAACTATGTGTAATTCCTCTTTTCCACATGTAGCATATTGATAAACAACAGTCATAATTTAAAAGTTTGAGTCTCTTAATTAAAGTCTGAGTCTTTAGTTTTTATAATATTGACCAAAAAAAGTGTATTTCATGTGAGCAGCCAGGGACGAATCCAAGAAAGTTGTGCATCTTAATGTGCGGACAAAGTGTAGTAGGGAAGAATACAATGCAAATGATATTTGGAGGTATCTCAGCATGTGTTTTCAACATTTGGAAGTCCAGTCACAGAGGTAGGGTCCCAATCTGGGGATTCATCTAGGGAAGTAACTCCAGTATTGAGCTTATCAAGAATAGGACAGAGCCTCAGTTCCAGAAAGGAAATGGAGGATGAGGCAGGTCACAGGTCAGGAACTCAAGAACAGGAGGACTTCAATTTCACCAGAGACCTGGGGAAAATGCCAAAATCCATGTAATGCTCTGCTTTTCTTCCTATTTAAACTAAGTTTTAAAGAATTCAACCTCATTAAATAGAACAAAATTCAGACTTAGTATGGCTTATTTCTGGAAGAAGAATTACTAGGAATGTAGGGGCTGCTTAAAAATAGTGTTGACCCTGTGCCCCGAGTCTCATCCACTCTTTGGAGATGCTCTCATCCAGCTTCCCACCACTGTGGGCTTGGGGATCACCAGGGCTTTGCTTGTAGCAAGTCTAAGGCAGATGGAAAATCCCAAAGCCTTTGTTAGATATTAAGGAAAAACACAGGAAAATAATCAGTAAAAGATAGAATGTCAAAACATTTCATTCATCAAAATCCAGGCGTCCAATCCCATTGTATCTACTTTGTTAAGATTTCTCTATTTGGCCCTACTTCATTGAAATCTGTGTCCTTTCCTTCCTAGTTTTCTGTATCAGTTTTAATTTTGACTACCTTGTTCCCACCCCTCACTGGTGAACTCCATAAAAGTCTTGTCACTTTTCAGTGCAGTCTAAGAGAGAGGCCTTGCCAATCTTTTGTCCACTTTTTCAATTCTGATTTTCCGTCTGAAGAAATGGGCTTATTCCTCATGTAACTGACACCAGGAATTACTTTCGGGTGAGACTTTGGCCCAGCTCCTGTACCCAGACCCATGGCTTTATATTGCACTCTGCAAAGTTTAACCCTCTCACAATCATGCAAAGAGCAAACACACTATCCTTACAACTGGGTTATCCACAAATGGTAACCGGTAAGTTGTTCCCTCAGCTAGGGGCCAGTTTTTTTTTTTTTTTTTATTTTGTTATGTTAGTCACTGTATATTACATCACTAGTTTTTATTTTATTTTTTTTTAAGATTTTATTTATTTATGTGAGAGAGAGAGAATGAGAGAGAGAGAGAGAGAGAGAGCACATGAGAGGGGGGAGAGTCAGAGGGAGAAGAAGACTCCCTGCTGAGCAGGGAGCCCAATGCGAGACTCGATCCTGGGACTCCAGGATCATGACCTGAGCTGAAGGCAGTTGCTTAACCAACTGAGCCACCCAGGTGCCCCACATCATTAGGTTTTAATGTAGTGTCCATGATTCATTGTTTGCGTATAACACCCAGTACTTCATTCAATACGTGCCCTCCTTAATACCCATCACCGGGCTAACCCATCCCCCCACCCCCCCTCCCCTCTAAAACCTTCAGTTTGTTTCTCAGAGTCCATAGTCTCTCATGGTTCATCTCCCCCTCCGATTTCCCCCTTCATTTTTCCCTTCCTACTATCCTCTTCTTTTTTTTTTTTTTTTTAACATATAATGTATTATTTGTTTCAGAGGTA
>NW_028009078.1:0-895 GCF_054177405.1 Leptonychotes weddellii | reverse complement strand
ACTGGGCCTCATTTTATTTCAAGGAAAGCCACAGAACAGGCCCGAGGCTGCACAGCCAGGAACAGAATCCACCATCCCACCCTAGGTCAAGGCCCAAACAGGAATCACTGCCCCCGGTGCTGGGCACAGATCCCACTGTTCACATCACCGCACCCTGAGGCCAGGACTGCCGTCGCTGCCGCTCCTGGCAGCTGGATGACACGACGGCCACTCACGCCACCTGTGCCAAATGCAGGCAGCACTGTCCCAGCTTCCGTGTCACCACATCCTGGGTCAGAGTCTGGCTTGTGCTCACCTGACTGGTGGAGACTCCCTGTCCACCTGCAACAATGTGTGACATCCCGACTCTGATCTGGATTCCTGGGGAGTGACCAACACCCTTGGACTTGAACTCTTCATTCAGTCTGGTCTCTGCATTTCTAGCCACAGGCCTGCGAAAGGCCACGCATTCAGGTGGTTCCCAAAGTCACCCCTGTTGTAGGCAGACTCCAAGATGGCTCCAGTGTTCCCATCCTCCAGTATTCATGCCCTTGTGTAATACCCACTTTGGGAACAGAAGCTGGACATAGTGACTTGCTGGTGACACACAGAATAGGGTGAAGTCATGCAGTGAGTATTTGGGATCACCAGGAGACAAGATGCGAGGGACCTGGAGTCAACTGTCTCAAGGTGCGCCATCCAAGGCAGCCTTGGACGTACAGAAATCTAAGAGCAGATTTCTGATGGAACCCCATGACAAGTGACCCTGCGTTCCTTCTCCATCTGAGGGGATTGATTCTTCTCCAGATCTCGACCTCCACAGCCACCACCTTCAGACAGGAGGAGGAAGAGGAATCACCAGCAGGGATTCTCATCCTGGCTGCAGTGAACAGAGGAATTCTGGGAAAAGGACGGG
>NW_028009077.1:0-895 GCF_054177405.1 Leptonychotes weddellii | reverse complement strand
TGAGCCACCAGGCACGTGGGCATATGCATTGCACTTCTGTCACAGTAGGAGGTGAAGACGTTACGATGAAAAGCACACCCAGGACAAGAGGATGGCACTCACACCCAGAGAGCAAAGCACTCTCATGTGCCATGGGCTATTGAAGGGAAGTCAGGGATGCGCAGGAGAAAAAGACACTGGTTGGCTCTAGGAAGAACAGGGTTGCCCTCTAACCAGATGTCATTCATTCTGCCACTCAGTCATTCATTCATCCTGTCATTCACTCCTTCTTCCATTTATCCAGAGAGCACTCATGAAACACTTAAGGTCCCAGGCTCTCTCTGTCATGGCCCAGAATGAGTCAAGGTGACATGGTCCTTGTCCTCAAGGAGATGCAGACAATAAAGGGAAAGACAAGGATCTCAATCATGACAATTGAGGGGCAATTGGCGTATAGGAGGGAATGTGGGGGTGATCTGGGTGGGGACATCTAACCTAGCCAGAGGCAGAGAGAATGTCTTATGAGCCTGCAACTGGTTAAAGGACACTCAACAGCTGGAGGAGAAGGAATGTCATTTATTCAGTCCTGACTCAGTTACTGCTCTATGCCAGTTGCTGATATCAGTTTAGGGAATCAAAGTGAATAGGATTTGGCCTTTGCCCTCAAGGTGGGCTGGTTTAGTCTGTGGCTCACTATCTGATGAGGGCTTTAGTGGTGACACTTGCCACTTCCAAACATTAAGCAACAGACGGTTTTCATTTTTCTACAGAATAAAGTCCTAATTTCTGAAGGCAACATATAGAAACTTACTCTTTTGAATCCCAGCCAGATTCTGTCCAGTATCCGTCACCCCCTACAGGCATGTCCTTGGGCTGCCATTACATCTGAGTGTTCATTCTTCTGCCCAAATTTCAG
>NW_028009076.1:0-895 GCF_054177405.1 Leptonychotes weddellii | reverse complement strand
CAACTTCCTGTGCTGGTCGGGCTATATCCTCCAGCAGCTGCTGACCCTGGAGGGAGGGCAATGGGTACCTGTAGGGACCGGAGCCCAGAAGGTGTATGCACTGTGCTCTTCTGGAAAAGGGCCCCGGGAGTTCTTGATCCCCACTCTGCAGGACCCAGGCCTGCCCTCCCAACCTGCAAAACTCAGCAGAGAGCTTCCTTCAGAACATCACTAATAGGGATGAGATAGTGGTGGGGTGGCCCAATCGCCACTTCACACATCTGAGGAATGAGTGAACAAGACCGGCCCCCGGGCTAATGTGAGCAGAACAGCTCACCTCGCCCAGCGGTGCATACCTGTGGGCACATAGTAGGCCCCAGTATCAAGCTGACACATGTAGGACTGCCACTCACGTGGGAGCTGCCCCACTCCTTGGGCCCCCTGGGCCTCCAAGAAGCCTTGTGGCAGGTAGGGGGTCACCTCCTGGCACCGTTTCTCCATGTGAGTTTGAGGTTCTATTGATTCTGCTCAGTCTGTAGGCAAGACTCTCAGGGGAAGCCCACCCAGTCTCCCCTCAACTCAGCCTTTTGCAACTCCTACATATAGAGGCCCCCAACTGACCAACAGTGACAAATAGGTTGGGACATCTCTACGCCCCTCTTCAGCAGGAAGAAGTTACAGAAGATGAGACCTTACACCTTCAACAAACTTCAAGATATAAGGGTCAAAACTGTTCACCAGAAGCTGGCACCGAACACCGCCCCGCCCATGTGATTTGTGTGACAATCCTCAGGCACTCCTGGCTGTCCCTGGGCTGTGATAAAATCACCTTTTTGCAACCAACGTCTCAAGAACACTTTCTTGACTGTCAGCCTCGAACCCTAACGTCTTTTTCTACATCAGTCCTCACCTCTTG
>NW_028009075.1:0-895 GCF_054177405.1 Leptonychotes weddellii | reverse complement strand
CTGAGTAGGGAGCCCGATGCGGGACTCGATCCCAGGATTCCAGGATCATGACCTGAGCTTAAGGCAGTGGCTTAACCAACTGAGCCACCCAGGCGCCCTCCTAGTAAGTCGTGACATCTGATAGAGTGAGTCCTTCCAGCTTATTTTTAAGGAGTGTCCCTTAGTCTTCTATATGTAAGTTAGAAAATCATCTTGTCAAGGTCCATGAAAAACTTGTGATTTTTATTACAATTGCAGTAAATGTATAGATTACTCTGGAGAATTGATAGCTTTACAAAATTGATGCTTCTTTTTAATAAGAAATGACATTTCCATGTATTTAGGTGTTGTTTAATATCTCAGTCCACTTTTATAATTCTGTTCACATACTATACATTTCTAAGTACTTTGCATTGGTACTATTTGTAATAAAATGTATTTTCATTTTCATATTTTATTTTATTAAAGATTATTTATTTATTTATTTGACAGAGAGAGAGATAGTGAGAGCAGGAACCCAAGCAGGGGGAGTAGGAGAGGGAAAAGCAGGCTTCCCACCAAGCAGGAAGCCTGATGCGGGGCTCGATCCCAGGACCCTAGGACCATGACCTGAGCCGAAGGCAGATGCTTAACGACTGAGCCATCCAGGCACCCCTATATTTTATTTTTTTAAAGTAACCTCTGTACTCAATGTGGGCTCAAACTCATGATCCCAAGATTAAGAGTTGCCTGCCCTACTGACTGAGCCAGCCAGACACCCCTAAATAAAATGTATTTTTCTAACTTTGTTGCTGGTATGTAGAGATGCAGTTGACCTTTGTTTTCTGGTTTATTTCTGAGAGTTCTGCAAAATCTTTTACTAAATATAACAATCTGTTAGAGAATCTTTTGCATTTTTTCCTTGTAGGCAATCATA
>NW_028009074.1:0-895 GCF_054177405.1 Leptonychotes weddellii | reverse complement strand
CCGCATAAGGCAGTGTGTGATCAAGGGAGATAAAGAAACAATAACTATTGATAAAGACAGTATCTGTTATCTAATGCTGTTTCCCCCATGAAGATGGCTGGCTTTCTCTGTTCCAATGATCTGGGCAGGTTGTTCCAAACGCATCCACTCAGACATTGAAATAGGACCAAAAGTGCTGGTGCAAATGAGGTAGGAGGATACTAGGGGTCCAGCCTGGGGATCCTTAGGTCTTGTTGCCAAAAGAGCCAGGGTAAGAGGGCTCTCGCATGGACGTCCCTCCTGGGGAAAGCCAGAAAGGGGCACTGGGCTGTAAAAATATTGGCCCTTAAACCCACTTTTTCTTTAAGTAAAGCCCTTTCCCACCCAGAGTAGAGCCATGTGGCCCTGTTCAGTGGGATGTCGTGATTTGTAATAAGACATATATATTTGGTCTTTATTACCCTTTCTGGCACAGAGTTCCTAAAACCCTTGTAATGTCCTAAATGATCAGAGCATAAAGGTGCCTTTTGCTATGTTTATGAGGTGACTTTTGGACCCCACTGAGGCATAGCGGTTGGTCACTCATGGAGCTAACCATGTGATTAGAGGGTTGGAATTTTCAGTCCCCCTGACCTCTGGAGGTTGACTCAGTTGCCAATGGCCGATAATTTAATCCATCATGGCCGGGTAATGAAGCCGCTATACAATCCCAAAAGCAGGGGATCAGAGAGCTCCCGAGCCGATCAGCTGTGGAGACCCCAGGAGAGTGGTGCGCCCAGAGAGTGCGTGGCGCTCCAAGCCCGTCCCCACGTGCGTCTCTTCATCTGGCTTCTCCTGAGCTACCTTGTAGCCAACCAGCAGCCTAGGGAGGAAGTACGCGCTTTCCTGAGTTCTGTGAGCGGTCAAGCAAATTCAT
>NW_028009073.1:0-895 GCF_054177405.1 Leptonychotes weddellii | reverse complement strand
CCCGGCGCGGCGGCGTCAAGCGCATCTCCGGCCTCATCTACGAGGAGACCCGCGGGGTGCTCAAGGTGTTCCTGGAGAACGTGATCCGGGACGCCGTCACCTACACGGAGCACGCCAAGCGCAAGACGGTCACGGCCATGGACGTGGTCTACGCGCTCAAGCGCCAGGGCCGCACCCTCTACGGCTTCGGGGGCTGAGCCTCACCCAAGCCGTCACATGCCAGCGAACAAATGGCCCTTTTCAGGGCTCCCCCCACTTTCACCCGAGGAGCCGTGACACTGGCTTGTTGGCGGTCGCTGGTCCGCGTGGCCAGGGTTCGCTGCGGGTCACCGTCACCCGCCCAGGCCGCTAGTCCTGCCAACCAACCCTGAGCCTAGGCGTCTTCCCCTAAGTTGGTTTGGTATCTTAGGATGCTGCGGAACTTCCTCCAGGAGGTATGTCCTGTGACAGCTTTTAGGGCTTGTTGGCTCCGCACAGCTTCCTTTCCAAGACTTTGCTGTTCTGTGGACACACTGGGAAAACCCTTTTACCTCTGGTAAAATCCTGGCAAATGTCCTAGTGGAGAGTCGGCTTGAGAGTTGGAAAAGTGTTCAGACCAAAACTCAGAAACTTGTGTTCTGTCAGGAAAGTGGCAGTTTTTAAGTCTGATTATAGTCGACCTCAGCTTGTAAATGCAACCTGGCTTGTCAACTCAGAAGGTCACTTATTAGCCTGGAGGGACAATTAATGGCCTATTGCTGGTCTCCATCACTTACCACAAAGAGTAGAGAACTTTTTTTTATTCTTATGTTAATCCCCATACATTACATCATTAGTTTTAGATGTAGTGTTCCATGATTCACTGTTTGTGCATAACACCCAGTGCTCCATGCAGAATGTGCCCTCCTCAATACCC
>NW_028009072.1:0-895 GCF_054177405.1 Leptonychotes weddellii | reverse complement strand
ATGCCAAATAAGCATATAAAAATATGTTCAACATTATAAGTTATTAGGGAAATGTATATTAAAACCATAATGATAAAATAAAAGAACCATAATGATATATATATTACATACCCATCAGAATGGCTAAGATTTAAAAAACTGACAATACTAAGTGTTCATGAATATACAGGGAGAAATTAGAACTCTCATACACTGCTGGAGGGAATGGAAAATGGTACAACTACTTTAGAAAACAATTTGGCAGTTTCGTAACAAGGGAATATAAAGAGACATGAGACTTACGGGTGATAGATATGTTAACTGCCTGAATTACGTTTATGGTCTCATATGCATATACATATGTCAAAACTATCAAATTACACACTTCAAATATGTGCAGTTTACCTAACTAAAGCTGTTGGGGGAAAAAAAAGCTCTATTATACGAAAAAACATCTAAAACAGTGGCTGAGACACAGATGGAAAGAAGGATATGAAACATGGGCGCCTGGGTGGCTCAGTCGTTAAGCATCTGCCTTAGGCTCAGGTCATGATCCCTGGGTCCTGGGATCGAGCCCTGCATCCGGCTCCCTGCTCCGCGGGGACCCTGCTTCTCCCTCTCTCACTCTCCCTGCTTGTGTTCCCTCGCTCACTGGGTCTCTCTCTGTCAAATAAATAAAAAATTTTAAAAAAAAGGATATGAAACAATACAAGATGGAGCTAGAGTACTGTGGTCTTTCACCTTAGAGCAATGAGAAGTAATAGCTAAGCTTTAAGCAAGGGGGTAACGTGATGAAACATGAATTTTTAAAGATTATGATAACTATGGTTGCAGTGTAGACCAAGATTCTGGGAGGTGGAATGACAGGGAAAACAGTCCTGAGGCTATTTCAGTATTCTAGGAGAAAAATAATGGT
>NW_028009071.1:0-895 GCF_054177405.1 Leptonychotes weddellii | reverse complement strand
TTTTTTTTTTTTTTTTATTCCACACGAGTCAAAACTCAATGAAGAATTCTATCTGCAACTAACTTATCCTGAGAAAAATGAAGATGAAATATATTTTTGGTACCAGAGAAACAAAATGGAAACTATTTGTCACCGGAAGATCTGCATTATAAGAAATGCTAAAAAAAACAAGTCCTCCAGGACAAGGGAAATGATCCAAGATGAAACATCCAATCTACAGGAAGGAATGACGAGTTGCATGGATGGGGAGTATGTGAGTAAACATGAAAGATTATCACACACACACACACACATATGGACACCTGCACACACACGTGTATCTACACACACACATTCATGTTCATGCCCTTTGAAGGTTAATCATAGCAACGGCCTGGAGTTGGCTTGAGCTGTTTTGTTGAAGTAAGTGATGAGCCTGCATAGCGCTGACCCCTAGTGAAGGCATTAAAGGTATTGGTTAATTAATATGCTGTTTGTGATGAGGGGTCCAAGGAGAGTTCGGGGGGTTTGTGCAATAGAGTTGATGATTTGTGCTGGTCCAGGTAAGAAACCCAGAGGGCTCCACCTTGGGGGCTTGCTGTATAGCAAGCTGGTCATACACCATGTGATGAGCCAGGTATAAGATGCCCTGGTGGAGAATCTACTCTGATGTACTCCATGAACATGTTAGTGATTCTGAATTTGAAAAGAAAGCACACCCAGCTGTGAGCCCCTGAAGAAAGAGGACTATCAGGGCTGATGCTGGTCTCTGTAGGACTGCGCAGTGAGAAAATCCATAGATATCCTCACCTTAGTGTAGTTGCTACTTGTATCCTTTTCCTGAAGTAAGTGATTCATTGATGTTGCCATCTGGGGTCCCATGAGTCTCCTTCATTAAGAAAAATCAAACCCGGGG
>NW_028009070.1:0-896 GCF_054177405.1 Leptonychotes weddellii | reverse complement strand
TGGCCAGGCCCCCCGTTTCAGACCAACCAAGGCCAGGGGAATATTTATTTGAAATGATCGCTCTCCATCCGGCTGCGTCCCCCGCCCCGGAGAGCCCGCGGCTGTGATCAGTAGTCCAGAGAAGCATGAGGCATGTTCTGGCTGGATTGTCTCGAGAACCCGCCCGATCCAGCTACTCCAGACAGCGCGCCGGAAAGGAAGCCACTGCACCCCAGCCTGGCTCCGGGCTTATGCTGCAGCTCTGGAGGGGGCACAACCCGGCTCCGGCAGGTCTGCACTCCCCCAGAATGCTCCTCTTTTATAAGCTTACCCTTTGAAAGCCGGAGAAGGAAGGCTTAGAATGCCTCCCATGAACTACTTCTGGTCGACCAGAAGGCTGTCAGGATGCTTCCGGCTCTCCATTTTGGTTGCCGTGCGCAGGGGAACCCGGTGAAAGGTCTCTGATGGCTCCTGTCTGAGGCGCACGCATCCTTGTCAGGCCCCCGGAACTGCTTTTTTTCTTCCGCTTTGGCCACCAGTTTTCTACATCTGCATTTCTACGATGCAACACACAACAATTTCATTCATAACAGAAAACTCAAGAGTTTAACTAAGCATGCTGCTGTGCTAAAAATAGCAGCGTTACCATGGCAAGGGTGCTCAGAAGGAAGTAAAGGAAAGGTCTTGTGAGGTTCTTCCGTGGAAATTGGGCTAAAAAATAAGGGAGGGTGTCAGTATATAAGGAGCTCCCCCAGCAGAAGGTGGCATCAGACCTCCCTCGCCTCCCGAGTCTCCCTCCTCGCTACTCCCTCCTGAGTCCTCTCTCCTGACACCATGGGCTGCTGTGGCTGCGGAAGTTGTGGCGGCTGCAGAGGCAGCTACGGTGGCGGCTGCACCACCTGCAGGTGCTACCGGGT
>NW_028009069.1:0-896 GCF_054177405.1 Leptonychotes weddellii | reverse complement strand
CTAGAGGGGAGGGGAGTGGGGGATGGGTTAGCCTGGTGATGGGTATTAAAGACAGCACGTACTGAATGGAGCACTGGGTGTTATACACAAATAATGAATCATGGATCACTACATCAAAACTAAATGGTGATTAACATAAAAAAAAAAAAAAAACTGAAGCAGCCCCCAAAATAAGGCAAACCTATACACACATACACACACTCATGCACACACACACACACGCACTTCCAAGACCTATACAGTTAAACCTTTTTATGGTGTATTTTTACTAAAAATATTTTAAAATATGTTCTCACCCTTTTGAGGGTCCTATCAATATCTTTCTCTTATATGGTTTCTTCTCTAACTCACCGTTTTCCCTTCTTCAGGAGATGGCTTTCAAGACGTCCGGGGTAGTTTCCTCCTCACTGTCACGGCATAATTCTTTCCTCACCCTCATGCCATTTCATTTCCATGCTGAGATTTTAGATTCCCTAGGTTTGCTATATGTAAGCAATTTGCTATGTATAATCATCAGGACCATAACTATTGCATAACAAAATGAAAATGTTAAAAAGAGGACTTCATTTCGTCATGCTTCCATGTTTCCTGGATAACTGCTAACACCTAGCTGCGGATCAGTAGCTCTAATGCAAATAGGTTTTCCAAAGCCCATTTTCAAAAAACTCTGTACCTTAAAAGCAAACATTAAATCAGATGCCAATAATAGTACCTTTCGTTATGGATGGCAATCACCACCACCACCAAACTCCCAACGGCAGGTGTTGCCAACTAGTCACAGCACCCCTTCCCACTGTGCTGAGAGTGAGCTTCATTGTCCCTTTCAACCAATCACAGCTGACACACAAGCCTGACTGCACCACGTCCTCCATGTCTTTTATTTTTATCAATCTTTC
>NW_028009068.1:0-11900 GCF_054177405.1 Leptonychotes weddellii | reverse complement strand
AGGGGGACAGGCATGGGTTTGGGGGGCAGTGACAAGAGGAGGCAAGGAGGGGGACAGGCGTGGGTTTGCGGGGAAGGAGGGGCAGAAGCGTGGGTTTGGGGGGCAGTGACAGAAGGCAGCCAGCACAAGAGGTCCACTGGGTGGTGGGGGTGGTGGTGACAATCCATAGGGGGACAGACAGAAGCATTGGGTTGGGGGTTGGGGGGGAGTCCACAATGACCCTGACTGAGGGGCTCCACGCTAAGGCAATTGCCCAAGATGGGAAAGGGTGAGCAGGCTGGGCCTGGGGAGACACTCCTGACCTTGGCTGCGAGGCCCAGAGACTTCCCAGAGAAGACGCAAGCAGGTGGATCTGGAGTCCTTGGCCCCAAACCCTGGCTAACGCTGACCCTCAGGTCACACAGGAGGCCCCATACAGATCTGGCAGGTGTGTTGAGGGCCCACCCTCTCCAGCTGGCACAGCCAATGCTCTGACCTCCCAGCCCTCAACTCCTGGAGGGCAAACCCCACAGACTGGAATCCCCAACACTTCGCTCCACAACACCTGTAGGATGAGCTGTGGCTGCATGTGTGGCCCTCCCGCCCCAGCAGTTCACCACCCACTCCCTGTGCCGGGATGGCAATCCTGAGGTCCTCACCAGGAGGTCTCCCCAGGGAGCACTCTTCCCTGCAGCCCTTGAGGCCTGGTGTCCACTCCACAATAGACCCTGGTGTGAGTCTGTCTCTCCCCCCTCAGCCTGAGAGCTGCATCATCGGGGACCACTGAGTCAGGAAGAAACCAAGAGAGCTCCAAGCTGGCAAGAAAAACAGGGAAGCTGCCAGTCCGAGTGGAGTTGATCTGGCTACAGCACTGGCCTGTGGGCTAGACCTCAACCAGCTGTTGCCACGGGGGTCCAGGCGCTTCCCCACCAAGTGAGAGGGAGGTTTTTTGCCATGGCGAAATTGACAGCTGATGCAAAGAACCCTGCTCACCAACAGCTAAGAGCCCTGCTCACCAACAGCAGAAACAGGTAAAGGGCCAGCAGGACAGAGCAGGCCCCCAAGACCAGGAGTAAAGAGCCGTGTGCTGGATGAAAGAGTACAATCATGATCCCAACTTTAGGTGTTCTCTGGACACTGCGGGCCCTGCGGGTCACTCCCAGGACGCTCAGGCTTGACAGGGTGGCTGGCCGCAAAAGGAAATCTGACAGCAGTGGAGAGAGGAGACACCCGAGTCAATTCCACCAGCACCGCATCAGTGGACAGGTGCAATGAAGCGGCCAGGGAGCGGAACCAGGTGAGCTGCCTGAGCCTCGAAGACCGCGGGACCGGAGAAACCCGCGCCACTCCCTCCCGGCGGTGCCAGGACCTCAGAGGCCCTCCACGCGTCAGAGGTTGCTCCCACAGAATGCGCAAGCCGGAGTGGGGGGCGCAAACGCGAGGCCCGTGGTGGGGGACCCTGGGCAGAGGGTCCTGTGTGCGGGTCCTGGGTGGACCGACCCGGGTGGGAGCCCCGGGTGCGAGGTCCCGGGGGACTGCCCCGCTGCACTGTCCCCGCTGCCCCCCCCTCCCCCGAGCACGAGGTCCCGGGTGGAGTCCCGGGTGGGGACGGCCCGGGGCGCAGGTCCCGGATGGACAGTGCCGGGCGGGGATCCCGGGCGCAGGTCCCTAGTGGACGGTGCCAGGCGGACAGTCCCGGGTGGGGACGGCGCGGTGCGCAGGGCCCGGATGGAAAGACCCCGGCGGACGGTCCCGGGCGCAGGTCCCGGGTGTCCGGCAGGTGCGCGCGGGAACAAAGCGGCCGGGCGGCGGCGTACCTGGGCACGCAGCTGGGGCTGGAGCCGTCCACCTCCCAGGTGGCGAACAGGTTCATGGGCACGGGCGTGTTGAGCGCGGCGGGCGCGCCGGCCAGGCCCAGGCGGCCCCGCTCGGCCATGGCGCCGGCCCCGCCGCTCCCTCGGCGGCCTGGGCTACGGCCGGGCCGCGGACGCGCGGCGGGCGGGCGGGCGGGCGGGCCGGGCGCGCGGAGGGCGGCGGCGCGGTCACATGGCTGCCGGCGGCGGGGACGGCCGGGCGGGCGGCGGACAGGCCCGCGGGCGGCAACCAGGCTGCGGCCGCCCCGCCCCGCGCCGCGCGCCGCGCGCCCCGCCCCGCCCCGCGCCGCGCGCCCCCGCCCCGCGCCCCGCCCCCACCCCTCCGCCGCCGCCGATTGGCTGGGCGGGCGCGCGCTCGCCGCCTCGAGCCCAACCACGGCCGGCGGAGCGCTCGCCGGAAGTGCGGGGACGCGCGCGCTCCCTGCCGCCGACCGGCGAGGCGTCCCCGGCCCGCGGCCCGCGGGAGCGCGCGCCCGCGCCTGCGCACGGGCCCCGCCCGCCCCACCCCCCGGGAGCCGCCGGGTGGGACACCCCCCCTACACACACACACACACTCTCCCCACTCCCCCTCTCCCTGGGGTCCGCGCGCCGCACGCGCTCCCGCGTCCCCGGCCGCCCGCACCCGCCCAGCACCCCGGCCCCGCGCACTCGCGTGTCCGCGGCGCCCCCCAGGGGCACTCATTGTCGCCCGGCGTGCCCCGTGTCCCCACGCACCGACCCCGGGGCCTCCGCGCGTCCCCACCCCCCCGCACACTGCCTCTGCCCCCGGGGTCCCCAGTACCGACGCTCTAGCGCACCGGGCCCCGCGCCCCTCCTATCCGCTGGAGGCTCCCCGACCCCGCGAACTCTCCGTGCGCCCCGCGCCGACCCCGCGGGCCTCCGGTATCCCTCGCCCCCCGCAGGGCCCTGGCGGACTCCGGCTGGGGCGTGCAGTGAGCCTAGCCCGCCGGGGGTCCTGCCTTCGGGGGCGCTGGGGCGCTGCGACTGGCCCGTATGGAGCTGATTCTAGGCCGGCTGGTCCGCTTGGCAGAGCTCTCTCCCCGCCCGAGCCCCCTTACTACCCAGCAGTGCCCCTGTGCGCTCTTGACAGGAGACAATGGAGAACAATGTCCGGGGCAGGGGCGGCTCCTGACCCTGGGGCTCGCGGGGCACTTGGGGACCCAGGCTGGTGGGAGACCGTGACCAGGGCGACCCCCTGGGCCCGTGGGGCAGCGAAGGTGGGGAAAGGTCCCAAGAAAGGCCATCTAGATTTGGGGACCAAGGAGGAGTGCCCTGCCTCATCCTTTTGGTTCTGGTCAGTCACCAGATGCTGCCCTGGGATGTAGCAAAGCTTTTCTGGCATCCCTTCTGTTTCTTTGTATCCACACTCTTACACAGTTGCTTCTCTTTCTGTCCCTGTCTGTGTTTTGTTGTCTACAAGTAGTTTTCTTGAAACAAGTCCAGTCCAAGCAAACCCTCTTTCTTCCCATCCAGGGTGCCGCTGTGTCCGGCAGGGGACCCCATGCCCCTCCCTCCCTGTGAGAGCCAGACCTCCGGCTGCAGCCCCCTATCTGCAGCTACAAACAGCCAGGCCACACTGGGGAGAGAACAAGAGGACCTGTGTTTCCCACTTGTTCCCGCCCCTGTGGGGTGGCACGGCCGAAGCCTCGAAGCCTCGAAGCCTCGAGGGCCTGTGTGTCCTCAGCCAGCTGACCGAGTATGGTCACAGAGAGCTGGCCTCGCCAGACAGAGCGCCTGGGGGTCTCCTACCTATGAGGTGGGGGGAGGGGGACAGGATGGTGCTCAGGGAGCACGCAGCAGTCCTTGTGAGGACAGGCTGCCTTTGGTGGTGGGGCAGAAGACAGACAGCCATTGACCTCAGCGTTCGGCGCACAGCGCTGCGGGGCAGTCGGCTGGATGGGCTGCCTGACACTCCACGTCTGTGTGTGTCAGCAGCGTGCCCAGGCAAGGAGTACGACGGGGGGCCACGTGAGGAAACATGGGTGACCACGCCAAGCACATGGAGGCTTGACACCGGCGCCCGTTCTGGGAGAGCTGGGCACCTCCTGTGTAGCAGCCGGCATCGCGAGCCCTTCCTGGACCTGACACTCCTGTCCGCATTCCCCCTTGACCGCTGAAGAACCTGAGGCACACACGTTATGCAGCTGCTAAGGGGAGGTGCCCAGGTGTGTGTCCCACAGTCGGGCCCAGAGCCACCCCGGGTGACCATCACGGTGGAAATTTTTTTTTTTTAAGAATTTTTTTTTTTTTATTTATTCATTTGAGACAGAGAGAGAGTAGGAGCAGTGGGGAGAGGCAGAGGGAGAGGGAGACGCAGACTCCCCACTGCGCAGGGAGCCCGATGCGGGGCTCGATCCCAGGACCCTGAGATCATGACCTGAGCCGAAGGCAGACGCCCAACGACTGAGCCACCCAGGCGCCCCCACGGTGGAAATTCTTAAATACTTCTCCAAGTCAGGGAGGCAGAGACAGCACACCCCCCACCCCACCCCCTGCACTCTACCCGTGATGCTGTCTGTTCTGTTTTTTAAAGTGGTACTATGTGAACACCGAAGTGTTAGTGGGGATGAGATTGTGGCCCTCCGTGTTTTCCAGATTTTCTACAATGGTGATCAAAGTTATGTTTTTGGCCAGAATCTGTTATTTACATTGTCATTCTCTATAGTTGAAAATGAGTCTATGTTCATCTTCCGCTTGTGGAATATCCCAGGATGAGTGCCCTTGAGAGCTGAGAGGACGCCCCTCCATGGAAGCCTGGCGTAGTGTCACTCACACACACACACACACACCCCAAATGTTGGGAGCACATCTGCTTTCTGACGGTTGTTTCTTTAAAGCAGGAACTAAGTTCAAGAGGAACGTCTCTGGACAACTGGGGCAGCTGGGTGTGGTTGGGGAGGAATCCCGGAGGAGGGGTTGTCCAGAACCCCGGAGCCCCAGAAGGGCTTCATCACGACCTTTCCTGAGGACCTGACAGTCTGGCCAGACCTTTCCTGGCCTGCTGCCATTTTTTTAAATGAATTAAAGCCTCAGGTTTCCAACTGGTGCAAGGGACTCCCGCTGTGTTGAAGGTGGGAGGAGGTTAGGCTCAAAGCCCCTTTTATGGGCCCCCCCCATCACTGAGAGCCCCTCTGCCTGCAGGTCGGGGCTCTGGCATTTCTAGTTGGGCAGTGTGGACCTCTGGCTCTTTGGAAACTCATTCATCTATTCAGCCTGACTTAGGATTATACACCCCAGGTGTGGGGACATGATGAGGCACCAGGCAGGTGTGGCCCCTGCTGGCAAGAGAGTCCCCTGTGGGTGTGAGGACTGCCGGGCTCCCCTTGGTCCAGGAACTGGGCATGCATCTTCCCACCAGGAGAGCCCCAGGCTCACGGGCACAGTTGGCAACAGAGGGCATGCTGGTGCCAAACCTCTGCTGTGCTCACATGGGGAGGCTGGAATGCTCCAGTGCACTGAACTGGGGGGGGGGGTGGCTCAGACTGTCAGGTAGGTGGCTGGGGCCTCCTATAGGGCCCAGGCACCCGTCAGCTGCATGGCCTCTGCCTGCTCCAGCCTGCAGCTTTGCTGGCCTTCTCTTCCTTCCAGGAGCCAGGCTGAGGAGGCCACCCTCGCTGGAACCAGTGCTTGTCTAGTCTCTGCTCCTGGCAGAAGGACTCTGAAACTCCTGCATGTGGCGTGTGTCACATCCACTGCGCTGGACAGAACAGCGGTGTGCCCGACCCCGCCTGCTGAGGTAGGCACAGAAACTCCCTGGACAGAAGGCACAGCAGGCCTCCAGGAGTGGCCAGGGAGGCAGGCCTCCTGCAGGGAGAGGAACAGGGGTCTCCAGGGGCCCAGGCAGCCTCCCGACGAAGGGCAGGTACACAGGAGATGGTGTGAATGGCAAGGCGGGTTGCTAGCCCCCGGGGCATATCTGAGATGCTCCGGGAGGACTGGAACAGGGGTGTGGGCACTTGGTACACGAGCGGCATCGGGTGTGTGTGGACTCACCTTAAGAGCACTATCAATGATCCATCTGTTGGTATTCCAACCCCCTTACCCACTGCTGCTGACTCACTGCTATAGAAGGCTACCAGTTCCCTCAGGAGCTACCCAGCCAGCACATCAAAGTAACCGTCACAGGGCTGAGTCCAGAGGTTCAGATATTTGCTCATTTGTTCACTTAATAAATGATGATCGAGCCAGTTTCAAACCCTGAGAACACAGGAAAGAAAACGGAGGACAGTTCTCACCCTTGTGGAGCTTCCATTCTCCCAGACAGAGAATATGAATGGGTCAACTACACACAGAAACACTGTACTTGCAGATGGGGGGAGTATAACCAGGGTATCCTGAGACAGGAGAGTTGGTAAGGTCCAGTGGATGGGTTACAGTAGCAGATTAGGTGCTGCTGAAGGGGAAGTTGATGAAGCAGAAGACAAACCTGGAGAAATTCACCAGATTGCATGGCAAACAGAAACTACAGAGGAGAGGTAAGAAGTGTGGAGGCAGGTATGCAGGTGTCTGATATATTCACCCAGAGGTCTGGAGTGGAAGAAAAGGGCTGATGGGGGAGGCCATCTCACTAACAGGACCCCTCTGAGCGGTGTAGCCTGGGGGCAGAGTGTTCTGAGCAAGAGAGCCGAGCAGACGTCGGGCACAGAGGCCCCCAGCCAGAGCTGGTGCCGATCTGGCAGGAACAGGACTCTGTAGGAGCCGGGCAGGGAGGAGCCCATCAGCCATGGGCGGGGGCTTTACTGTCCTCTGGGGAGAGGCCACCAGCTTCCTGCTCCTAAGGCACCCCTGGTTGTTCTGGGGAGAATGGACTGTGGGGGCGAAAGTGGGTGGAGGAGGGGCCCCTGGGGGGGGCATGGACAGAGGGGGAGGCAGGGAAGGGATGGGCATGATTGTAGATGGCAAGGGTTTTGATTGGCGAATAAGCTGGACAAGGAAGATGAGAGTGTGGGGTGCAGATGAAGATGGCGACCACCATGTTGCTCACGGCAGAGGGTGACTGGGGGGGACACAAAGGGGAGGCGAGCTGTACCCAGTTGGCAGGTGATGACGGTCATAATCCCGTTAATAATGCAATGTTGATAACGACCACAGTGTATCTGGAGAAGTCCTACCAGCAAACACTCCACCTGGAGGCGGGTGTAATGGAAGCCCATGAAGGTAAAGAAGGGGCTGGGAAGGAGAAGTCATAGAAACCTGGAAGGAGGGAGCAGCATGGGGGGCCCTGAACAGCCTGTGAAAGCTGACCCACCTAGAAGCCCGGAGACAGGGAGCCCGTTCACTCAGAGGCCCCGCTTGTCAGGGCAGTAGCTCCATGCCTGTCTGTCGAATGATCAAGTGAGTGAGGAAGATCTCACAGAGTAGACGGCAAACCAGGGCATGGCCGCCCATCAGCCAAAACACCAGCAGGTGGAAAATAACGGGGAAGCGGGGATCCTGTTCAGAGGAGCAAAAGAACAATAAAATGCCTGAGGACAAACTTTGTCAAAGTTAGAAAGTGTTAAAATTCTAACTGCGGAGAATAAGAGAGGTTTATTCACTCCTAACTTGAACCTGAACCGTGATCGACACCAAAATGTCGGTTTGGATATAGTCAAATTAATTCTCAGATGTACGTGCAACACTGATTGTGAGTGAGCATGTGGCCAGGACGCTTTTGCAGGAGAAGGGGGAGAAGGGGTTGTATCGACCCTAAGGATGGAGTGACTGGGGTCACGAAGTAGGGACCAGCTGGGGGTTGGGGAGGGGAGGCTGAGAGCCAGGAACGCGCCTCAGGCGCTCAGGACCCGAGGGGGTGGTGACAGCTGTGCAGGGATTATCAGGGAAAGATAGGTTACCCCCAAAATGGTATGGGACAACAGGCTGCACTCTTCTTAAAAAACTTAATCTTTACCTCGCTTTTTACACTAAAATAAATTCCAGACGGAGCAAGAATTTAATCATGAAACGTGAAACTATAAAGGCTCTAGAAAAAAATTGGAAAGAGTAGTTTATATTTTTTTTAGTGAGGAGGGTTTTTACAAGCAAACCGCAAAGCTCTAAAAGATGAGATTCATAATTTTGTCTACGTTCCTAAAAAAAGTCAAAACACCACAAACTTGGAAAAAATGCAAAAGACACATCAAAAGAATAATTTTTTAACACATAAAGAGCTCTTGCAAGTCAGTAAGTTAAAAAAAAGAATCAAGTAGAAAAATCTGCAAAAAATATGACCCCCGTTTCACAGCCACTATTAAAAATTAGATTATATAAATTTACAATCAAATGTTACGGAAAGTAAAGGTAATAAATACACGGTACTCATGCTACTAAGTGTAATGTATTTTTAGGACGCTCTGTGCTGCTTCAGACTGGTGAAAATGCCGCTTGCGGCTCTCGCCGAGCTCACGATTGGGGCCAGCCCTTGGGCTCACGACTGGGGCCAGCCCTTGGGCGGCTTGAAGTGGCCGTGTAGGAGTGTCTACACTACAGACACTAGCGAACACCCCGGGTTGACGTCATTGCTCTCTCTGTGGCAACAGCCAGGGGGCTCGTCCCATGAGAACTTGCCTCTCAGGTCTTGTCACCAGCCGCCCCAGCTCCCGCAGGGCTTGTGATGTCCTGCTTTCTGGATGTTTCTCCCCTCCCAACGAATCCTGTCCCTGTCAGGAAAATGATGTTGAAAAGAGCATTGAACGCAGTGGCAGATGCACCACTTGCCGGAACAAGAGACAAAGGTCGTGAAACAAAGGCAGCCGGGTGGTGCCCTGGTCGTTGCTGAACGAGCGGATGAGAGAAGAGCTCATTCCCTCCTCCTGCGCTAAGCACCCTCCCAGAGTCATCTTCACCCCCAAACCCATGAGGTCAGGTGCGCAGCCTGAGATCCAAAATCCCGCACCTGGGCCCCTCCTCCAGCGCCTAACAGAAAATGAGCAAAGGACACCCTGCATTTCACAGAAAAGAGGCCTCTGATAATGGCAGCCTTAGCCAGGAAGGAGGAAAGTGGACAGGGCACTCTGGGGGGTGGGGGAGCGCTCTCTGCCCCCCAGGAAGGAGGGACGTGGACAGGGCACTCTGGGGGGGTGGGGGAGCACGCTCTGCCCCCCAGACTTTATGTGTGCACAGACCACGGCCTCTGTCCAGCCACCCCGTCCACCGCCAGGTCTTCCTGACTTTGGACGGCGGGTGGCTCCCACCCCTTCCTGAAGGCCCTTGGCTGCCCCTGCCAATGGCCACCCATCCCTCCTCTCCCGTGGGCCAGGGGCATCTGCTAGTGGACGTGGCCTGCGTGGCTCTCAAGGCTGGGCTGGAACAGGCACCCTGCTCTCGGGCCCTCTCCCTCCCCTCAGCTCCTCCTCTCTCCCTGTCTCTGTGTCCATCTCTGTCTGTCTCCCTCTCTCTCCCTCCCTGCCTTGTGAGCACAGGGCAGGGAGGCCTCCTTCTTTGAGGCAGGGACAGAGTCCTCCCCGGGAGCCTCATTGACCAGCACGTTGACCTCAGGCTTCCAGCCTCCAGAGCTGTGAGAGACAGATGCCGTGTTCAAGGCGCCCCATCTGTGCTGACTTTCTCTCTCTCTGCTTACCCTTGGAAGCCAGCCACCCCGTGTTGCTGCAGACACCATCCTTGGTGGATTTTTTTAACAGCTTCATTGAGGTAGAATGAACACATAACAGAATCCATGGGGCGCCTGGGGGGCTCAGTCAGCTAAGCACCCGACTCTTGATCTGACCTCAGAGTGCTGAGATCGAGCCCCACATCGGGCCCGCACTGGGCGTGAGCCTGCTTAAGAATATACAACAAAATCCACCCATTTGGAGTACACGGTTAGATGATTTTAGCAACTTTGTAAAGCTGTACAACCATCACCACCAATTTCAGGGCGTTGTCAGCACCCCAAACTTCCCTTGTGCCCGTTTGCAGTCGCTTCCTGTTCTATCTCCAGCCCCTCACAACCACTGCCTGGTCTGTGTCTACAGACTTGCCTTTTCTGGACATTTCTCATAAATGGAAGTATGCCATATGTGGGCTCTTGTGTCTGACCTCTTTCACTTAGCATGGCGTCCTGAGGTCCTTTCATGCAGACCCGGGAGTATTTTGTTCTTTTTATGGCCGGCCGAGTAGCATTCCACTGTAGAGATGTGCTGCCTTTTGCCTGTCCATTCACCAGTTGGTGGACGTCGGGACCATCAGGGGAAATGCCGCCATGACCATCCACGTACAAGTCTTTGTGTGGACCTAGGCTTTCAGTTCTCTTGGGCAGATTCCTGGGAGAAGAACTGTGTAGTATGGAAGCTCTTGACAAGTGAGACTCTTAAAGAAACTTGTAAAGACCCTTTTAAGACGTTATGAAATGGCCAAAGTCTTTTTCCAGAGTGACTTCACCACTTTCCATTTTCACCAGCAACACGTGAAGGTTCTTGTTTCTGCACATCCTCAGCAACACTCGCTGTCTGTCTTTTTCATTATACTAGTGGGTGCAAAATATATCTCCTCATGGTTTGATTTGCATTTCCCTAATGATTAATGATTTGAGCATCTTTTCATGGGCTTCTTGGCCATTTCTGTGCCTTCTTTGCTGAAATGTCTACTCAAATCTTTTAATTGGGTTGTTTATATTTGTATTATTGAATTCTATATATTCTGGATAGGAGCTATCCATCAGATTTGTAATTTGCAAATATTCCTCCAATCTGTGCTTGTATTTTCATCTTATTAATGCTATTTTTTGAAAAGCAAAGTTTCAAATTTTGGTGAAGTTCAATTAGTCAGCTGGTTCCTTTATGAATTAGGTGCCAGATCCATGAACTCCTTGCCCAACCAAAGTTTCTGAAGATGTTGGTTCTGGTAGTTTCTATGTGGACTCTTTAGGATTTCCTACATTTATTTTTTTTTTAAGATTTTATTTATTTATTTGACAGAGAGAGAGAGAGAGCACAAGCAGGGGGAATGGCAGGCAGAGGGAGAGGGAGAAGCAGGCTCCTCATGGAGCAGGGAGCCTGACAGAGGACTCAATTCCAGGACCTTGGGATCATGACCCAAGCTGAAGGCAGACGCTTCACCGACTAAACCACCCAGGCACCCCTATGATTTCCTACATTTAGATTCAGTGCTCTTCTTCCTGTCCAGTCTAACGACTGAGCCACCCAGGTGCCCCAAATAGAATTTTTTTAAATTTATTTATTTGAGACAGAGAGATACAGAGAGAGAGAGAGCAGGAGCAGTGGGGAGAGGCAGAGGGAGTCTTCCTGTCCAGTCTAAATGCCATGTTGCCACTGGGTTTTTTTTTCCTAATTTTTATCTTTATTTTATTTTAATTCCAGTATATGACATTAACATACAGTATTATGTTTCAGGTGTATAATATAGTGATTCTACAATTCTACACATTACTCGGTGCTCATCATGATACATGTACTCTTAATCCTTCACCTATTTCACCCATTCTTCCCCACTCCCTGGCAAACTTCTGTTTCTTCTCTATATTTTAAGAGTCTGTTTTCTCTGTTTGTCTCATTTTTATTTATATATTTTTTAAAGATTTTATTTATTTTTTTGACAGAGAGAGACACAGTGAGAGAGGGAACACAAGCAGGGGGAGTGAGAGAGGGAGAAGTAGGCTTCCCGCTGAGCAGGACCCTGGGATCATGACCTGAGCCGAAGGCAGACGCTTAACCGACTGAGCCACTCAGGCGCCCCTGTTTGTCCCATTTTTAATTTGTTTTTTTCTTAAATTCCACATATGAGTGAAATCATACCGAATTTGTCTTTCTCTGACTTATTTCATTTAGCATTATACTCTCTAGCTCCATCTAATCTATATTGTTGCAAATGGCAAGATTTCACTCTTTTTATGGCTGAATAATATTCTTTGTGTGTGTGTGTGTGTGTGTGTGTGTATCTCACCTCTTCTTTACCCATTCATCTATCAGTGGACACTTGGGCTGCTTCCATAGTTTGGCTACTGTAGATAATGCTGCTATAAACAAAGGGGTGCATGTATCCCTTTGAATTAGTGTTTCTGTATTCTTTGGATAAATACCCAGTAGTACAGGGGCGCCTGGGTGGCTCAGT
>NW_028009067.1:0-896 GCF_054177405.1 Leptonychotes weddellii | reverse complement strand
GTATGGTGATTAACATAACAATAAAAAACCTCTTAAAAAAAAAAAGAAGACCCAGAGACCAATTTCTCCTCACCCACAGTCCTTGATGCCACAACTTCGAGCTCCAACTCCTTTCTCCCCAACAAATCCTCCCACCCCCCATCTCACAAGCAGTCTGCAGATAAAAGGCCCTCTGGACCGGCCAGAAGTAACCTCAAAGAAGGTCTACCTATCCCTCAGTTCTCATGGCCCTAGCGGGCCCTTTGGATCACCCCAGGGCCGAGGAGGGCAGACACACCCAGTCCTGGGATCAGGGCTGACGCACCAGGATCCTCCCTGTAGCTACTTGCCCATGTTTACACTTGGGGCTGCCTCTTCCTCCCAAGACCCTCAGTCCTGGGTAAAGGCCGCATGCATCTTGTTTGTGAGCTCATGTTCCCTTTGGAAGTTCTGTTCTCTAGTGCAAAACCCTAAATCGCTTGAGAGGCAACCTGGCATGGTGGGAAGAGCACATTCGAGGCAGTCAGGCGTGGGTTTGAATCCAGGCCTGCCTCTGACTCTCCTGGCCCTGGTTTCCTCATCCCTAAAAGGTAGCTAGCTAATGCCTATCACACAGTTTTGTGATGATCAGTGATCGTACATGGGAGGCTCCTGGTGTATGATTGGTGCTGAATTAGCAATAGTTATTATAATGATGGCAAATGGCACTGCCACCCCATGCTCCAAACTCTAAGGTCTATTCCCTCCAGACCTGAGCGCTGCCACCTTCGGCTCCCATGTAACCATTTAGCAGAGTGTCCTGTGCTCAGACCTGCCAGTTCTGGGCCAAGCCAGGCCTCGCCTCTGTGGTATACGGAGCTGGCAAACAGAAAGCACTCAAAGCAGTTAAGTGTTTGCTTACTTAGAAAAAAAAAAAA
>NW_028009066.1:0-896 GCF_054177405.1 Leptonychotes weddellii | reverse complement strand
ACCTCAATATCATAAAAGCCATCTATGAAAAACCTACAGCTAATATTATTCTCAATGGGGAAAAACTGAGAGCTCTTTTTTTTTTTTTTAAATCTTCTGCATAGTGAAGGAAACAATCAACAAAGCTAAAAGGCAACCTACAGAATGGGAGAAGATCTTTTCAAATGACATATCTGATAAAAGGTTAGTATCCAAAATCTATAAAGAACTTATAGAAGTCAACACCCCAAAACCAAACAATCCAATTAAAAAATGGGCAGAAGACGTTTCTCCAAAGAAGACATGCAGATGTCCAACAGAAACATGAAAAGATGCTCAGCATCACTCATCATCAGCAAAATGCAAATCAAAACTACAATGAGATATCACATTTGTCAGAATGGCTAAAATCAACAACACAAGAAACAACAGGTGTTGGCGAGGATGCAGAGAAAGGGGACCCCTCGTGCCCTGTTGGTGGGAATGCAAACTGGTGCAGCCACTCTGGAAACCAGTATGGAAGTTCCTCAAAAAGTTAAAAATAGAATTATAATATGATCTAGCAATTCTACTCCTGGGTATTCACCCAAAGAATACAGAAACCCTAATTCAAAGGGATGCATGTACTCCTATGTTTATAGCATTATTTATAGTAGCCAAGATATGGAAACAGCCCAAGTGTCCACTGCTGATGAATGGATAAAGAGATGGGATACACACACACACACACACACACACACACTGGAATATTATTCAACCATGAAAAGAATGAAATCTTGCCATTTGCAATGACATGGATGGAGCTAGAGGGTATTATGCTAAGTGAAATAAGTCAGTCAGAGAAGGGCAAATACCATATGATTTCACTCATACGTGGAATTTAAGAAAAAAACAAGTAAGTATAAAGGGGGAAGAAA
>NW_028009065.1:0-896 GCF_054177405.1 Leptonychotes weddellii | reverse complement strand
CTCCTGCAGAGGGGTGAGGAGGCTTTGCTTTCTATTTTTTTTAAATTTGTTCTTTTTTAACTCTATGTTTCACAGAACTTCAAATAACTCCGTCTGTATGCAGATGAGGGCTCAGTAATATATGCTTGTGCATGGGAATGAAATTAGACCAAAAGAAGTTCATTCATTGATTCATCTTAGAAATGCTTCCGAAGCATCCGCTAGACTAGCTTCTAAGTTCTGAGCACTTAGGACATATCAGGCACTTGACACTCCGGAGCAGTGGTATCTTGTGGGGGCTTCAGAACCAGCCCGCCATCTAGCTGTGTGACTTCTGGGCGAGGCGATTTGAGTCGTAGAAAGATCTTAGAACAGTGTCTGGCATAAGAACTTAATAAATATTAGCCATGATTGCTATTACCATAGTTATCACTGTTTATTACCATGGTTATTACCATAGTTCTCATCGTAACTGTAAGGCAGTGACTTATTATCCCCATTTTCCAGAGGAGGCGACTGAGATTCTCAGAGGTAAATAACATGCCCAAGTCCTATAAGTACGTGGCCTTGCATCTCAGGTCTGGCATCGGAGGCTTTTGGCAGCCTGACTGCCTGCTTACCCGGCTCTAGGCTAGGGGCCGGGCATTCACACGCCAGCACTGGCGAGACCAGGTGCGGCCTCGAGTAGCTCACAGCCTGGGGTGGAGGCTGACGCGCACACAGGCCGCAGTGAGTGAATTTCCGGACACACCATGTGGGCTAGAGTCAAGCTAGGCCGGGTGGGAGGCAGGGCAGGACTGGTGGCAATGCCATTCTGGATGCAGAACCGGTCAGTGGTGTCGCCAGCCAGGCCTTCCCACCTGGGCTGGAGGCAGAGCTGCTTCTGTGCCTGTCAGCTGTGTGCACTGTCACAGCCA
>NW_028009064.1:0-896 GCF_054177405.1 Leptonychotes weddellii | reverse complement strand
GAATGAATGAATGAATGAATGAATAAGAGGTCTACTGATTTGAATTTAACTGACTGAAAGAAAACCCAGGACTCAAATTCCAAATGAGGAAAGACAAGAATCTTCCAAAATTCTCTGTTGTTCCCCCTTTTCCAGTTGAGCGCTGGTGCATTTTGCTTCTACTTTTTCCTCTCCTCCCTCCTCCCTCTCTCCCTCCCCTCCTTGCTTCCACAGAAGTCCATTAACAGCTGGTCTGTGCTAGCTGGGCTAGGTGCTGTGTGATGGACCCACCTTCCCCCCACTCTGATCCCCAGCATGCCCCCCCGGGCCCCCAGTCTTTCCCTGGGCCCCCTCAAGTTACAAGCTTTGTGCGGTCACCCACTGGTACCCCTTCTCTGTGGGCTTTCACTGTGACCAAGCCCTGGGGTTAGATCACCCTGGGGAGGAGAAAGGAAGGATCCTCCCAGAAAGCAGCTATGGCCCTGTGTTTGCCAACATGTTTGTCCTAGAGGGAGTCAAAGTTCTGGAGCCTCTATACAACAAGTTTTTCATAAAATGAACGACAACAACCTTGTCTTTTCAGGTGTTTTCTTTGCAGTCCCAGGAGTCTCATTAGTTGATTATAACCCTGGACTGTTCCTTGTTCCCCGCGAGCTTCAGATGCAAATGTGCATCTGGCTCTCTGGATCCTTCGAGTTCTAAACCTTCCCTAAGCACAAGGACATGAATGCATGAGTCAAACGTCACCCTCTATGGGCTCATCTCCCCGTGACAAAAGAATGTGCTCAGTTCCATCATTCCAGGCTGTGTGGGAGGGTGGGGTGAGCTGGGCCAAGGGTCTGCCAGGACAGTCAGAGCTGGGATCCCTCTTGTCTGTAGGGAGAAGTGCAGTAAGTAGCCTGCTGCCCAGGGAAAGG
>NW_028009063.1:0-896 GCF_054177405.1 Leptonychotes weddellii | reverse complement strand
TACTTCAGAAATGAAAAAAAGTAAAAATTTGAGGGCACATGATAACAGAGAATTTGTCTCTAATGGATCTATACAATATAAAATGTTAATGATATTTCTTCAAGCTGAAAAGAAATGAAAAATAAGAGTTGGAACAGAAATAGCATAGATAATGTAAAGTATTTTATAAATATAACTTTAGAAGTCCATTTCCTTATTTTTGAAATTTCTTTAAAAGCTAAGTGACTGTTGAAAGCAAACATAACAATATATTTTAGTTTCTGACATAGGTAAAGGTAAAAGTATAACAAAAAAAGTTAAACACAGAAGATGAAATGGAATTATGCTATTTGTAGATCTCTTACATGTATATGCAAAATAGTATAGATAATATGCAAATATTTGGAAGTATACTATGTAACTTAAAAATGCAGACAGTAAACTCTAGAGCAATCACTAAAAAATTAAAATAGGATAAACCAATAATAGAGATAAAATGGAATCCTAAAATATTTACAATTGCCAAAAAAGGAAAGTAGAAAAAGAAGAACAGAGTATATGGGAAAACATAGAAAACAAAATAGCAAAATGATAAGGCAAAATGTAACATAAGTAAGTGGAGATGATCTAAATAATCCAATTAAAATTTAGAAATTGTCAGGCTAAATATAAAATAAGATGAATTACAGGCTATTGAAAAGAAATATTTCAATATAAGGATAGTGATAGTTAAAAAGTAAAAGGATTAAAAAGTTATATCATGAAATATTGATCAAATACAGCTATATAGCTATGTTAAGATCAAAGTAGACTTCATAAAAAGCAATATTACCAGCAATAGCCATATAAAATGTTTATACTGTTCAGACTTGCCAAGATTTTTGAGATGTAAATACATATCTTAAAAAATTTGAGAG
>NW_028009062.1:0-896 GCF_054177405.1 Leptonychotes weddellii | reverse complement strand
GCCTCTGGGGGGCCAGGGGCTGCATGCCCCACGGGGTTTGCTCCCCAGGGGCTCCCCTCCCTGAGGACAGCAGGTGCATCACGGGCCATCCTCAGCACTCCTCACGGGCACACACGGTGACCTGCCCCTTCCCAGGCCCGCAACCCCTACCCTCCCCCGAGTCCCAGTCAAGGACACGGGGGAATCCACCCCCAGGCACCACACCCACGCCTGCAAGGGTGAGGCAGGGCAGGCCCCACGCCCCAGAGTGCCTCAGCGAGGGGTGCCAAATACTGAGAGCACCAGGGCCATGGTGAGTGGGGGGCAGCCCTGACCCCACAGAAACAAGAGGGCCCACGTGATAAGGAAGAGCGGACTCCAGACATGCCATCCACGTGGGCCTGGCAGGGGCAGGAAGACGTCTCACAAGGAGACACCAGGACTGCCCCATGGCCTCATCTGCACACACGGCCCTGGGCAGAGTGCGGGAAGTCACCACATGAAGCGCCCCAAGGGTCTGCGCTGTGGCTGGTGCCAAAAAGCAAGTGCCTCCAGAGCTCCCAGTGATGTTACGGCCACTGGCTAAGCCCCGAGGCTGGCCACCACCGTGACCACCGGGCTCCCCCGTCACCCAGAGTCATGGCCCAGAGCCCCCGTCCAGCCTGGGCACCCCATGATGTGCTGCCCAGACCCTGTCTACAGGGGAAGGGCCAGCGCCTACACATCCAAAGGAAGCCCTCAGACCTCCCTGAACACCGCCCCACTCTGTCTGTGCGGCACTCGTTCAAACAGTAAAAGTCAACACCGAAGATAAAATAAAATCTCTCCACAGTGCCAAAAATACCTCCCCACGGGATGAGGGAGCTGGAGCCAGCTTCCACAGCAGCAACTGTTGCTATGGATACGGGGCTCCAGCC
>NW_028009061.1:0-896 GCF_054177405.1 Leptonychotes weddellii | reverse complement strand
GACTGCCTTCGGCTCAGGTCATGATCCTGGAGTCCCGGGATCGAGTCCCACGTCGGGCTCCCTGCTCAGCGGGGAGTCTGCCTCTCTCTCTGACCCTCCCCCCTCTCATGCTCTCTATCTCATTCTCTCTCTCAAATAAATAAATAAAATCTTTAAAAAAAAAATTTATAACTCTACTGTACTTAGAATTCATGTTTTTTTTTCTTCCGGTAAGTTGAACCATATAAAATTAGTTTTTGTGTAAAACTGGTCATATATTAGCAATTTCATAAGGTTCAACCTAAATGAATATAATCCGAAATTCTTAACATGAACTATAAGCTATGGCATAATTTTATACCTATATATTCAAAATCATCTCATGCCATATCCTTCTGTTCTCCCCATAACAGGGAAATATTTTTTTCTTACCAGAGAAAATTTTTTTCATATTTACAGAATCAGTAAACGCAGTTCCTTTCTAAGCATTATATTTGAAGTAGCTTTTTCTCCCATGACTCTCTCAGCTTCTTATTTCCTTTGTCATTTAAAAGATTTATCTAAATTTATCATTTTGTCCATTTTTATAGCTATTTCTCAAAATAAATCATATCTATCTATGTCTATATAGCTTGGAGATATTTTTGATACTTTTCATACCATGTGCTCCAAGTGTAATGGAGACCTTGGCAAATGTGTATGTGTGTGTGTGTGTGTGTGTGTGTGTGTGTATTAAGCAAACTTAATATATATATATATATGACTTAATATATATATATATATATATATATACTAAGCAAACGCATTTAAAATATTTTGAGGAGAACATGATTAAGTGTAATATTATATCACAACATAATGATAGAAACTGTTATAAAATAAAATCCTGGATATGTGGAAATGGTAATCTTCATAAA
>NW_028009060.1:0-896 GCF_054177405.1 Leptonychotes weddellii | reverse complement strand
ACCTATAAATAAAAAGTGAAATGCCAGAGTTGCCATCAGATTTAGATTTATACAGGATTCAGATGAAAAACATGACTGAAGTCAGCATGTTTATATTGATGGGCTTCACAGATGATTTTGAGGTGCGGGTCTTCCTATTTTTTCTATTTCTAGCAATCTATCTTTTTACTCTGTTAGGAAATTTGGGACTGGTTATATTGGTCATTGGGGATTCTAGGCTCCACAACCCCATGTACTATTTTCTGAGCGTGTTATCATTCCTGGATGCCTGCTATTCTTCAGTTGTCACTCCAAAAATGTTAGTCAATTTCCTAGCAGAGGATAAAGGCATTTCCTATCTTGGATGTGCAGCCCAGATGTTTCTCTTGGTTACTTTTGGGACCACAGAAAGCTTTCTCTTGGCTGCCATGGCTTATGATCGCTACGTAGCAATCTACAACCCTCTCCTCTATTCCGTGAGCATGTCACCCAGAGTCTATGTGCCACTCATCGTTGCTTCCTATGTCGGTGGCATTTTGGATGCTTCTGTACACACAGTGGCCACGTTCGGCTTATCCTTCTGTGCATCCAATGAAATTAGGCATGTCTTTTGTGACATCCCTCCACTACTTGCCATTTCTTGTTCTGACACCCACACAAACCAGCAGCTGCTCTTCTACTTCGTGGGAGCTATTGAGATAGTCACTATCCTGATAGTCCTGATCTCCTATGGCTTCATTGTGTTGGCCATTCTGAACATGCATTCTGCTGAGGGGAGGCGGAAAGTCTTTTCTACGTGTGGTTCTCACCTAACTGGAGTGTCAATTTTTCATGGTACAGTCCTCTTCATGTATGTGAGGCCAAGTTCCAGCTATGCTCTGGACCATGACATGATAGTGTCAATATTTTACACGGTT
>NW_028009059.1:0-896 GCF_054177405.1 Leptonychotes weddellii | reverse complement strand
GTACCTGTGGTCTTGCTACTGAACATACATGAATAAACATGTTTTCGTGTCTGTGTCTTACTTGCTTCTTTATCGTTCCTGTAAGGCTCTTTCAGAGCAGCTGCTCTTGTTCTCATGAAGAGTGGGTGCTACATCAGATCATTCCTCCGATAGTGGAAAATGGCTGGGCTACGTCAACATTAGGCCCACGGATTTGGTGTCACAATTTAATTAAACCAACTAATGTTACCGTGAGAGCCGTGTGAGGGCTACGTTCCCCACAGCTATGGAGAATCTAATTACTAAGCCCACCCCATGGGCTGATGAACAACATTGTGCCTGAGAAGGAGTGTCTGTTTTACACGGTGTTTGTTTTTGTTTGTTTCTTTACATATGGTGTTTGTTTTACTATAAACAAACATCATAAGGCTGTGATAAATTGAAGGCTATCTCTGTTTTTAGACTGCCATTATCTAAATTAAACAGAAGTGGAAAAAAAATTATCTAACACAATATAGCAAATCAACCTAAGGAGGGGTTGTCTAGTTGGAAATTAAATGAAGCAAAATCTAACAGAATAATTAAATAGGCAAAATCTAACAGAAACTAGAAGCCAAGTTAAGACATATGATAGGTGGGCAGAAATTAGAAGCCAAATTAACATATGTGATAGGTAAGCTACTGGGGTAACAGTACCAAAGACGGGTATCCTTAAACCGTATGATGATCTACTGGCTGTCATTATTTTACGAGTCCAGTGCTATTGCCAAGTCAAACTAACATAGGCTGCCATCTCTTGTTTTGCCTTGGAAAATGGTCAAATATCAGGATTTTTCCATGCCTCCTAGAGTTTAGTGCCCATCTGTTATCAATCAGTAGGAAGACTGAGGAACAAAATGTGCCCTGTAACCTAGGAC
>NW_028009058.1:0-896 GCF_054177405.1 Leptonychotes weddellii | reverse complement strand
CTCCTGCAGAGGGGTGAGGAGGCTTTGCTTTCTATTTTTTTTAAATTTGTTCTTTTTTAACTCTATGTTTCACAGAACTTCAAATAACTCCGTCTGTATGCAGATGAGGGCTCAGTAATATATGCTTGTGCATGGGAATGAAATTAGACCAAAAGAAGTTCATTCATTGATTCATCTTAGAAATGCTTCCGAAGCATCCACTAGACTAGCTTCTAAGTTCTGAGCACTTAGGACATATCAGGCACTTGACACTCCGGAGCAGTGGTATCTTGTGGGGGCTTCAGAACCAGCCCGCCATCTAGCTGTGTGACTTCTGGGCGAGGCGATTTGAGTCGTAGAAAGATCTTAGAACAGTGTCTGGCATAAGAACTTAATAAATATTAGCCATGATTGCTATTACCATAGTTATCACTGTTTATTACCGTGGTTATTACCATAGTTCTCATCGTAACTGTAAGGCAGTGACTTATTATCCCCATTTTCCAGAGGAGGCGACTGAGATTCTCAGAGGTAAATAACATGCCCAAGTCCTATAAGTACGTGGCCTTGCATCTCAGGTCTGGCATCGGAGGCTTTTGGCAGCCTGACTGCCTGCTTACCCGGCTCTAGGCTAGGGGCCGGGCATTCACACGCCAGCACTGGCGAGACCAGGTGCGGCCTCGAGTAGCTCACAGCCTGGGGTGGAGGCTGACGCGCACACAGGCCGCAGTGAGTGAATTTCCGGACACACCACGTGGGCTAGAGTCAAGCTAGGCCGGGTGGGAGGCAGGGCAGGACTGGTGGCAATGCCATTCTGGATGCAGAACCGGTCAGTGGTGTCGCCAGCCAGGCCTTCCCACCTGGGCTGGAGGCAGAGCTGCTTCTGTGCCTGTCAGCTGTGTGCACTGTCACAGCCA
>NW_028009057.1:0-11901 GCF_054177405.1 Leptonychotes weddellii | reverse complement strand
AGCCAATAGGATCCAACAGTACATTAAAAGGATTATTCACCATGACCAAGTGGGATTTATCCCTGGGCTGCAAGTTTGGTTCAACATCCGCAAATCAATCAATGTGATACAATACATTAATAAAAGAAACAACAAGAACCATATGATACTCTCAATAGATGCATTTGACAAAGTACTTGATCAAAACTCTTCAGAGTATAGGGATAGAGGGTACATACCTCAATATCATAAAAGCCATCTATGAAAAACCCACAGCGAATACCATTCTTAATGGGGAAAAACTGAGAGCTTTCCCCCTAAGGTCAGGAACACGGCAGGGATGTCCACTATCACCACTGCTATTCAATATAGTACTAGAAGTCCTAGCCACAGCAATCAGACAACAAAAAGAAAGAAAAAGCATCCGAGTCAGCAAAGAAGAAGTGAAACTCTCACTCTTTGCAGATATATGATACTTTATGTGGAAAACCCAAAAGACTCCACCCCAAAACTGCTAGAACTCATACAGGAATTCAGTAAAGTGGCAGGATATAAAATCAATGCACAGGGGCGCCTGGGTGGCTCAGTCGGTTAAGCGACTGCCTTCGGCTCAGGTCATGATCCTGGAGTCCCGGGATCGAGTCCCGCATCGGGCTCCCTGCTCGGCAGGGAGTCTGCTTCTCCCTCTGACCCTCCCCCCTCTCATGAGCTCTCTCTCTCTCTCTCATTCTGTCTCAAAAAAATAAATAAAATCTTAAAAAAAAAAAAATTAAAATCAATGCACAGAAATCAGTTGCATTTCTATAGACTAACAATGAGACAGAGAAAGAGAAATTAAGGAATCTATTCCATTTACACAATTCACAGCCCTCACCATAGCACATACCCTCCCCAATGTCCATCACCCAGCCACCCCATCCCTCCCACCCCCCACCACTCCAGCAACCCTCAGTTTGTTTCCTGAGATTAAGAGTATCTTATGGTTTGTCTCCCTCTCTGGTTTTGTCTTGTTTCATTTTTACCTCCCTTCCCCTATGATCCTCTGCCTTGTTTCTCAGATTCCTCATATCAGTGAGATCATATGATACTTTCCTTTCTCTGACTGACTTATTTCACTTAGCATAATAACTTCTAGTTCCATCCATGTCGTTGCAAATGGCAAGATTTCATTTTTGATGGCTGCATAATATTCCATTGTGTGTGTGTGTGTGTGTGTGTGTGTGTGTGTACACACCACATCTTCTTTGTCCATTCATCTGTTGATGGACATCTTGGCTCTTTCCATAGTTTGGCTATTGTGGTCATTGCTGCTATAAACATTGGGGTGCATATGCCCCTTTGGATGACTACATTTGTATTTAAAATTTCATTTTAAAGGTCTATCACTTTTTGTAAAAAAGAAAACCCACAAAAGACTCAACAAAATTTGCATTGGAAAGGGAGGTTGGGGGGGGCGATAGGGTAACTGGGTGATGGGCAGTAAGGTGGGCACGTGATGTGATGAGCATTGGGTGTTATATGCAACTAATAAATCATTGAACACTAAAAAAAAGTGTTGTTCATTGTAGCACTACTGGTAATAAAAGAACAAATGTTTCTTCGTTTTTATTTGAAAATCCTTCTTATATTTCATTTGGAAAGAGGAGCAAGGTCTGCTTCCTTCATTTTACTTCCCCTTCTGCTTTTGAAAAGCAGTTTTCCCAAGTTTAATGCAAGAATATCTGACTGTTTAGAAGAGAGATATTGCCACAATCTCTGGACAGTTTCCAGGGTTGTGTTTTTACTGAGCTTCATCTTTCCAGTGGGCAAAACACTGTCCAGTCTTTGTTATGATTCTGTAATAAATGTGTACATTTTTTTAAATTTTTGGACATTACAGGAATAAAGGTATGTATGTATGAAAGTGTATATATTATATATATGACATCTATTTTGGAAAATGTTTGTCCTGCCGTACCTCATTTTTAGGAGGTGTGCATGGGTGCAATATATGAAAATGGGACATTTTGGAACTGCTGGTCATGGGGCTTTATCACCCTGTGCACTCAAGGGCCAGATTTTCAGGAGCCAAGGACATTCATATGCAAGTGAATGTGATGGGACTGAAAGAAGTGAGCTGAGACAATACCCTCTGGCTGTTGGAACAGAAGCATTTCATAGGAAGAGAAAAAAAGATCAATCCTGTATTTTCTGACACATAAAAGCTTCTTTTTGTAATAAAGTAGAAAAGCTCTCCTCAAAAAATAAACAGATAAAGGTCTATCATTTTTGAAAGTCTGTAAGACATGTAATATAAACAACATTCTATCAAGGATTTAGCCCACCAGCAAGAAACGCCAACCCTCCCAATCAATGCCCCTTTTTTGTTTGACAAAAACAGCTTTATTCTATTAGGAATTCCAATCAAATGCATCTTCAGACCAGATGAAACTGTCACCCCTTTAGAGGCAACATGCACAATAATAAAAGCATCTTCCATTCTTAAGTACCTGTTAGGTGCCTGACAGTAGACTTTTTTTGTATATTAATCCAATCCTATCTATCATTTCTTCACAGTGTCGGGTTTAAGCCATTTTAATCTTTCCTATTTCATTCATCGATAAACCTTTGTTGAGCACCTACTATATGCCTAACCCTGTGCTCACTGGGGCTATGAAGATGAGTAAGACAAAATCCATGTCCTCGAGGGTCTCAGGATATAGCAATGGAGAAATAAAATTATAAAACAATTACTTCTGTCAGAGGTGAAAATGACATAAGGAAGGAGAGATTAAATCTCTTCCTGAGTCAGGGGAAGCTGACAGAGGAGGTCCCTGACACTTGAGCTGGGACAGAACAGGCAGATAAGATGGAGGCAAGAGAGAGGGCATTTGAGCCACGCAAAAATGTGGAGTTACAAGTCAACAGGTGCCTTCAGCAAAGACCAAGTAGCTGATATGGCTGCTTAGTATGAGGAGAAAAGCAATGAGAGATTCTGTTGGTGAGTCAGACAATGGACATATCATAGAGAGTTTAACATCCTCCCAGGAGATTTGGACATTTTCTTGAAAGTGATAGTCAAGATCTTAAAGCAAGCAAGCAAGCATCCATTGGCTCCTGGAAACTCCAGGATTTCCACATGAGGAGCTCTGGGGAAACTGATCCAAGACTTGCCTTGAAACTGAATTGGCTAGACAGAGCTCTGCTTTCACTTGGACTGTGGGTTACTTGCACTCCCTTCCCTGCCCCCAGCGTCTCCTCGTCACCTCCACCGTGACTATCTTAATTGGAATTGAATTCTGGTAAGACCGTAGGGCAAGTAGGAAGAAGGTTGGTTGGAGCTGGGAGTAGGGGTGGACAGGAGGCAAGGCAGTCAGACCGGAGCATTAGTTGATGTGAGTTCCTAAGCTGAACCAAGACAGCACAGTGGGGATGGTGAGGAGGACACAGGAATGATGTTGAAGTGGGTCTGACAGGGCTGATGTGATAGGAGGGGGAGGAATTGAGGACGACATTCAGTTTTGGGGTTGGCGTGAATGAGGATGCCGTTTCCCAAGATCTGGGAATAAAGAAAACGGAGTTTGGGGGATAAGGAAAACACAAGCTGGAAAGGGCATCTGGGTGGAGATGTCTATTAGGCCCGAGCTTCACCAATTTTAATGTGTACGTGAATTTGTAGTCCTCGCTAAAATGAAGATTCTGGTTAAGTTTGTGGTCATCTGAGTCTGCTTTTCTTTTTCAGATTTATTTTAGAGAGAGAAAGAGCATGCATGTGTGGGGGCAGGGTAGAGGGAGGAGAGGAGTGGGAGGGGGAGAGGGGCGAGGGGAGAAGGAGAGAAGCAGACCCCCCCATGGAGCGGGGAGCCTGACGTGGGGCTTGATCCCACCACCCTGAGATCATGACCTGAGCCGAAATCAAGAATTGGGTGCTCAACCCACTGAGCCACCCAGGCGCTCCCCGAGTCTGCTTTTCTAAAAAAATTCCTAAGTGATGCTGATCCTGATTGATAGGCCACACTTGGAGTAACAAGACATTAGGCCGTCGACTATAGGGCTTTTTTCTTATCTCAATAACTGAATTTTTTAAAAAATCAAGTCCCCAATAGTTTTTGAGAAGCTAGCTCTGTCTCCTCACAAGGAGAAACAAAAACCAGCTTTCTTTCCATTCTTCACTCCCCTGTCAGATTATACTTCCCCACCCATTGCTGTGTGATTTGCAGTAGCTTTCTGTGCTGGTTCTTTTTCCCCTCCCCATTGATATTTGGCAGGGCCATGTGACCTCTTGGGCTAAAGAACGTGACAGTAGAGACAGTGGGCCAGTTCCACTCATAGGCTGCAAGAACCGTGGCAGGGTCTAACTCTGTGTCTTTTCCCTCCTCCATTAGGACAGCACGTCCAATAGTTATTACTCCTTCAGTCCAGATACAAAAATGAAGGAAGCCCATGGACGATACATGGCCTGTACCCAGGGGCAGGGCTGCCACCAACCTGGGACCAGTATATTACAAGAGCAAGAGATAAGGCTGCGTTGTTTTCAGCTACTGAGATTTGGGGGTCATCTGTGACTGCAGTATAACCTAGCAAAAGTTGACCAATAGATCATTGCAGTTATTAATGAAAGCAATAAGGCTAGGAAGGAATTAAAGGAGCTAAAATACATATTGCATTCTTTTGAAATTATTAAATGTTCTAATACATCCTCTTTCTGGATATTAAGAAGATATAGAATGAGGTTGTGGGCTTACGGTAACCCTCAAGATGATTTGAATGAAAGTTATTAGAGAAGTTGAAAAGACTATCAGCCTTGGAAGGATCGCTCTGACTATGCCATTCTTCCTGTGAGCTTGAGCGAGTAAGGGCCCTCTGCTGTTCACATAAATGAGGGAAGTGAAAGTACTAAATGCTTTATGGATGTGCTGGATCTGGCTGTACCAGCTTATTAGAGTCCGTTGTTAAACTTGCAGGAATTTTGTGAACCAGTTGTTTAAACACACTCATTATTAAAAATTGAATTACATAAAGTTACAATTAGGGGCGCCTGACTGGCTCAGTCCGTAGGGTGTGCGGCCCTTGATCTCCGGGTTGTGAGTTCAAGCCCCACGTTGGGTGTAGAGATTACTTAAATACATAAAGTTTAAAAAATAAATAAAGTTACAATTAAATTGTATTAAAAACAAAGGTAGGCTCCTGGCTGGCTCAGTTGATAGAGCATGTGGCTCTTGATCTCAGGGCTGTGAGTTCAAGCCCCACACTGGGTATGGAGCCTACTTTAAAAACACCAACAACAAAAACAAAATAAAAACAAAACCCCTTCTATTTGGGACGCCTGGCTGGCTCAGCCGGTTAAGCATCTGCCTTCGGCTCAGGTCATGATCCCAGGGTCCAGGGATCAAGTCCCGCATCGGGCTCCCTGCTCAGCGTGGAGCTTGCTCCCTCTGCCTGCCGCTCCCCCCTGCTTGTGCTCTCTCTCCCTCTCTCTCTCCCAAATAAATAAAATCTTAAAAAAAAAACAAAACAAAGGTAATCAGTACAAACAACCCTCACTTTACATGGTTCCAATATGCACGAATTTCAGTCACCACAGTTTAGTTAAATAACACAGTCTGCCACCAACATGGTTCAGATTTTAGTTACCACAGTATATTTGCTATGAGTGATAGCATGAGGTTTGTACTTTGCTGTCGGCTCTCCAGTCCATAAATCACCATATAAATAATAGATGCGCTTCATAATCAGTGACCGGTCACAGCACGTCTTTCAAAGACTGTTGGTGATTGATCACCGCTCATCTGTTAATCAGTTTATGCAGACAACAAAGCATGGAGTTGTGTTAACTACTTGTCTTCTAGTGACAAACCCATGTGGCATTTTACAAACATGGATAATGAAAAAAGGGAACTGTCCAACAGAGATGTAAGTGCAGCAAAGAAATGAAAATTGATAATGCTGGAGGTCAAATCTGAATCAAAGGTGAATGCACTCATCAGAGAAATAGCTGGTTGTGCGGATACTGACAGGTTGCTGTTTGGAGATGGTACAGATAAAGCCAGAGGAACGTAGTAAAGGCGAATTCATCGACATGAATGAGCCAAGTGTTCGTGATAGAAAGGATGAAGAGATCCAGAGAAGTGATACCAGCAGAAAAAAAAAAAATTCACATTAGAAGGATTCTCAGAGATATTTCATGACATTTGAAGCACAAGGGATAAAATGTCAGAAGCTGATCCAAAATGAGAAAGGAGCGTGACAATTCACCACAGTGTAGAAAAGATGCATTGTACGTTATAAAATAAGTATAACAAGCACCACTAAACCTTCATTCTCAATGTTTCTAATGTCTTAAATTAGTATACTATATAAATATTAGACTATTTTTTCATTTCCCTATATACATTTATAACCAATAGTACGAAAGTTTGTAATGCTTTAACAAAAAAATATTGAAGGTCATGGAACAATTATAATTTTTCCCAGTGATTTTGAAGATCACTTAGCATGGTTTTAGCTTGCACGGTCATTTTTATGGTCCCCCAGTACTATCCAAATGAGGCCTGCTTGTTTGCAAAGCTCACCACTCCCTAATTACTTTACTACATTTTTTTTTTTTTAAGATTTTTATTTATTTATTTGACAGAGAGAGACACAGCGAGAGAGGGAACACAAGCAGGGGGAGTGGGAGAGGGAGAAGCAGGCTTCCCGCTGAGCAGGGGGCCGATGCGGGGCTTGATCCCAGGACCCGGGGATCATGACCTGAGCTGAAGGCAGATGCTTAACCGACTGAGCCACCCAGGCGCCCCTACTTTACTACATTTTATTATTACCTGTGCTCTTGCAGTTATTTCTATTGTATCGATATAGTGGAAATACTGCATAATGGTACCCATCTCTTCCCAACTTTATGTTCAGTGATACCATGTAAGTAGCTTGAAATTGTCTGTGGTGGGAGTTGAAACACTACAAATCAGAGTTTGGTTTATTGCTTTGTTGATTTTCTAGACTTAGGTGATGGAGAAAATGTTAATGCAAATTAGAAGTGTATCATGTCTGCAGCTGTCCATTGTAAGTAGCACAAAAGAAATGAGAGAAGGCATGTTTTCCAATGTTTGAAAATTATCATCAAACTGAACAAAGAATTCACTCATGTCATTGGCAACAAGTGAAGTTCCAAGATCTGTCTTTGCTGTTTCACTTCAGTCTTAAATGTAAAAGAAAAGGACAATGAACATTCAGGTCAGAACTGCCCTTGTTCATCAATAACATAAGCAACTTCTTTGCTAAGTGAGATAGTAATCAAGTATTTATTCATAGCCTGATTTTGTCAAATTATGATTTAGCTAGAACCATAGGTTGGCTATGGATACAAGAGTCTGACAAAACTCGATAAACGCATCCTGTGAGAATTAATTGGATATATGGAAATAATCCTAAAAGTATTATATATTTTACTATCATTTGTGTGCCACATTCTTTTTTAAAAAGATTTATTTATTTATTTTAGAGAGAAAGCGGGGGAGGGGCAGAGGGAAAGGGAGAGAAGCTGACTCCCTGCTGAACATGGAGCCCACATAGTGCTCGACACGTTGCTCCATCTCCTGACCCTGAGATCACGACCTGAGCCAAAATCAAGAGTTGGACACTTAACCGACTGAGCCACCCAGGCGCCGCTGTGTGCTACACCCTATTAATTAAATTTGTAACAAACTTATGTAGGTACATATACATGCAGCCCTCAACTGCTGTCTCCTTCCTCAGGCAGTTGTCAAACATTTACCAGCACTGGGTTTAGAGAAGGTGGTGAGGGGAATTTCCACAACCTTTGGAGTCAACCTTTGGGGTCTTGCATTTCAGCACTGCTTCTTTCTGTGTTATCTGAAGTAAATTATGGAGCCTCTCTAAGCCTTTTCTTTCTTCTGCAAAATAAAAAATAAAAATAAAAATCTTGGCACGGGAAGGGGTTGTTGTGAGGAGGACTCCATGTCCCTCCCCTTCCGGCTGCCAAATCCTCTTAAATCTGATTTCCTTTGCTGGAGATGAAATGATCCATACATTGTTGGACTACAGAGCAAGTCTATATGGCAGCTGAGGAATGGATGGATGAAAGGATGTCTTCCTCTGATTCCATGATAAACCAACCAGTTTAAGTAGTCTAAGGATTTGCTGAGGATTGGAATCCTCTCCCATTTTTTCAAAATCTATCTACCAAAGTTAGAAATGTCTCACATTATATTATCAGTGTTCATGGGACATAGCCTACCCTGCCCCTATTTCTGTTTTGTTACTTTCATTAAAGTTATGGGACCAAACTTGAGAGAAAAATTAGAGAACACTTTCTCCCCCTGCTGGCCATACCACAATGAAGCAACATGGTAACAAGAGAATTATTAACTGTCAAAACAGAAAGGAAACTCAAAGAATATTCCAGCAGACTGGTTAGCCACAAACTAACCTGGCCTGCAGATAATTTGTACTTAAAATGAAAAAAACTTTTAAGCTTTAATTAGTTGCTAGTATTTCACCGACATCCATTTTCTCAAAAAACTAGAAGTTGATACACATTGGGTCAACCATCCTGCATGCATCTCCCGCTCCCTTTGGACAGGGCTTGACTCTCTCCACTGCGCCACAGACCCCACTCTAATTCACATACTTAGGTCGTCTGCCCAGCCCTTGCTGCTTGAGTTTGCACCCCCAAACTCTCTCAATTTACGAGTGAATAAACTGAAGCCCAAACTTGTTCAAAACCATACCACCTAATTAGTACCAAGACAGGTGATAAAATTTGAACCTCCTAAATTCTATTCAACAAGTATTTGTTGATTTCATTCATTTATTTTGCAAATGTTTAGTGCTTACTATGGCCAGACACATAGTAAGTGCCAAAGACACTGAGTATACAAGATAAAAATGGCCTTTGCATTCAGAGTTTAGTTGGTGGGAAAAGCAGACAGACAGGGAATTACAAGAAATATGATGAAAGTGACAAAGGCAAGGATGGGGACTATGGTGTTGGGGCAGCAGAATCCCTGCTCTCATCACCTCATCACCTGGTTCAAGTCAATCAGCACGGTGAACACAATGCCAATATTACTAAGACTTATTGAATAATGCCCTCCAACCCTAGGGTCCACATTTACTGCACATTCACTGGCACAAGTAGCTAACCACTGGGGAAACAGCTATAAACACAGCATTTATTAGATGAATCCTACTTACATGCATGCCCTCTAAATTATCAATCATTCTTCTCCTCATTCATTCTGGCTTTGAATTACCATCTGCAATCAATGCACAAGGCCAAGAGGAAGTCAAGATCAGCTACAGTCACAAGTGAGTTAACAGAGGTGGGCAGCAGTTGCTTGGCAAGCGACATCTGTCTGCAGAAAGAGTAGTCAGATTTGAGCTTGAGTGATGGGGAGACAGGATGAAAGCTAAACTAGGAGTAGGAACTACTCTTGGTCAGCAACACTCCAAAAGACAAAGGAATTACCGATGTGTAGGACATAGACATTATTCAAACTACGTCCTTTGAAACCTGGGCTCTTTGGAGAAATGACCAATTCCAGATCCAAGGCCAGAAAAATACAAGGTGAGCCTAAGACACCTTATTGGGCCAGAGAACAAGGAAACATTGAGACTAATGCAGTGATGTCAAAAGGATTCAGTAAATTAAAATTAACTTACTGGGGCGCCTGGGTGGCTCAGTCAGTAAGCCTCTGCCTTCGGCTCAGGTCATGATCCCAGGGTCCTGGGATCGAGCCCCACATCGGGCTCCCTGCTCAGCGGGAAGCCTGCTTCTCCCTCTCACACTCCCCTTGCTTGTGTTCCCTCTCCCGCTGTATCTCTCTCTCTGTCAAATAAATAAATAAAATCTTTAAAAAAAAATAAAAATAAAATTAACTTACTGAATAAAGCAAAATCCATGAATCCATAATGATGGGGCAGGGGGGAGGGAAGGGAAGCAAGCTCAGGGAGAAAGCCAGAAAGTCTTTCTTCATAGAACGATGATAAATGATGCTGGGTAATGAATGTACAAGGAATGACAGAATTGAAAATCAGCATTTGCAACCCCCAGTGTAATAACTGATTCAGACAACAGACATCAAGGGATGCTAAAGCCACTGAATAAGATGTTACTGATATTCCCACAGCGCCACCCCACAGATGACAATGGAGAGATCTGCTACCAACCTCTTATCCCAGTGTCATGACTGATAACGGACAACCTGAAATTATGTGCTTCTTGATGTGATGCAATAAGGACACATCTCCTACAATTCTTACAATGAACAAATAATTCAATGAACAAACATTGAAACTAATCAAGCCACTAGACCCAACTTGTACTTTACGGAAAAGATAGAAAGGAACCAGTTAGGGTGAAGAAACAGACAAATTCAGAATGTAGGACATTCTAGCCTAAATTCTTCAAAAATGTCATAAAAATAGAGGACTGCTCTGATTTAAGAGTAGTCAAAGATACATGTCATAACCAAATGTAATGGGTGAATCTTGATGGGTTCCTGGAGTTGAGGGGAGAAGGGAAGAGTTATAAAAGATACTAAAACACCTGGGAAAATTTGATTATGGAACAGACGCTATAAAATCATTAACGTGGCTGGGTGTTATGAAGTTTTGTGGTTAGTTGAAGAATGTCATTGAGAATGTCATTCTTATCGTCTCAATGCTCGTGTTACAAGTTGGAAGTATCAGGATCTAAAATTGCTTACATTATTTTAACTATCTGAACACTTACATTTCAATGAGTTTTCAAAATCTGTTTTTCTGCATTTCCCAAGTATATTGTAATAACGTATTATTCTTATGATGGAAAAATATGAAATGTTAACATTTTATTTTTTCTATTTCAAATGACCATACTTCTAATTAGGGAACTACATGGGTTCTCGTAAGATAAAATAATGCCATAAAATAAAAAATTGACACAAAAATTAACATGAAATGAATCATAGACCTAATAAAACTTAAAACCATAAAACGTCTGGCAGAGAACAAAGAAGAAAAGTCTTTGCAGCTGTGAGACAGGCAACAGTTTCTTAGGACACAAAAGCACAAACCGTAAGAGAATATACTGAGAAACTGGACTCTATCAAAATTCAAAGCCTTTGCTCTTCCCAATACCCTGTAAAGAAAATGAAAGGACAAGTCACAACCTGGGAGAAAATATTCATAATACAAACATCTTGACATAGGACTCGTAGCTATCATCTCTCATCTGAACTACTTCAACAACCTCCTCCTATCTGGTCTTCCAGCTTCCCCTCTGGCCCTGCCTGTCTGCCTGCTTAAAGTCCTCCCAAGGCGTCCCGTAACATCTGACATTAAATCTAGATGCCTTTCTTTGGCAAAGGCCTGCATGATCACCCCTCTAGTTCTATCTTCTAGCTTTTGCTCCCAATCGCAAGACTTTTTCTTCAACCTTACAGGCCACTTTTCTGGCTTGCCCATATTAAAGTCACTGAATCAGTATACTGTATTTATCCCACTTACCCTAAGCGGGCTTATTTGCTTTCAATCTTTCCCTCCCACTAACAGGAAAGATAGTTAAGATCAAGAGAAACTTCTGTTTTGTCCCCTGATACATGCCTAGTATATAGTGCTTGAAACATGGGAGCTGCTTCATGAGTGTTACTGAATGACTCATGACACCTACCGTGTGCCCGGCACTGTGCTAAGTGCTGACTGAATGGTTTATACATGTTGCTCAAAGACTTCTTTTTCATCTCTTTAAAAAAATAATTTTTTTTTTTTTTACCTCCCTTGATCCATTTAAAATGGCTAAGTAGGGGCGCCTGGGTGGCTCAGTCGTTAAGCGTCTGCCTTTGGCTCAGGTCATGATCCCAGGGTCCTGGGATCGAGCCTCGCTCATCGGGCTCCCTGCTCTGCGGGAAGCCTGCTTCTCCCTCTTCTACTCCCCCTGCTTGT
>NW_028009056.1:0-896 GCF_054177405.1 Leptonychotes weddellii | reverse complement strand
TTAAAGCATAGCTTCTTTGTGCATGATGAGAAGTGCAATGTCAAATTATTGCCACCGGTATTAGATCGTTAAATATTCATTAACCAAAAATATTACTGTTTGGCATTATTTGATAAATGTATGGAAACATAATTCTAATTTCTCCTCACTGATGACATAGCAATAGTCACAAAATGTTGAAGCATATTCTACCCTAAAGCGGACACTGATGAGGTACAGCAAACAAGCACATAATACCAGGAATATTCATGCTGAGCTACAATATGCATTTCCTCTTGGAATAGGTTTTGTCTCTGTTACAACACAACAGATTGCCTATATGACATGATAATGATGGTTAAATGCCAGGGCCTCCCATTCTGGACAATATTTGTATGTTTTCACATGTAAGCCTCACTTAATTTTCTTAAGGAAATTATTAAGATCCACATTACAGTTTTCCTCAGTTAACAAAAGCAGATTGCTTGATTCTAACCTCCACCAATTGATTTCAAGAGGTTTGCCCTATTATAATATGCAGCCAAAATAACTGTGACAGTAAGTCTTATTTCCCTCTAATCCCTATATGTACACTTATCTCAAATTGTTTTATTAATCGGTAATTTATGAATTTGCTTTAAGTCACAAAGATGTTGACATCTGGACAGTATATTGGCCTATTCAACAGAGTCCAGCAGATAGCCCATTCCTTAGCAGCTTTTTTTTTTTCTTTCAGATAAAAAACACAGAGCCCAAGTAGGCCCATGGTGTGTATGTAAAAGTAGGTGTATGAAGAAGTAATACGTTTATTTTTTTTATTTTTTATTTTTTTAAAGATTTTATTTATTTATTTGAGACAGAGAGAATGAGATACAGAGAGCATGAGAGGGAGGAGGGTCAGAGGGAGAAGCAGACTC
>NW_028009055.1:0-896 GCF_054177405.1 Leptonychotes weddellii | reverse complement strand
GTGGTGGGTATTGAGGAGGGCACATTCTGCATGGAGCACTGGGTGTTATGCACAAACAATGAATCATGGAACACTTCATCTAGAACTAATGATGTAATGTATGGGGATTAACATAAGAATAAATAAATAAATAAATAAATAAAAAATCAATTGGTAAAAAAAAAAAATAGTATCAAGTAGTCTACAGATTCATTGTTTCATTGGTGTACACGGACAGATTGGACAGAATTTTCTTCCTTTTAAAATTATACTTAACAAAGATCACATAGTGCTTCTTAGTAACATATTTTAACTCACATCTTCAGGACTCTTTTGAAAAGAGTTCCTCGGGAAATGAAAAAGGGAATGTGGACCTCTAGGAAGTGAAATAAGTTACTAGCCAGCTGAAACTGCAAATATCATGGTTGATGCTGATGATCTGTTTTCTATTTGTGACTTAAATTGTTAACAGATAACATTAATAATCCAGATTTTAGAGTTTTCTGAAGACTGGTAAAGATGAACTAGGGTTAAGTTAGGACCTGGAAACCCAAATTTAAATATAGCAAAATTAATATACCATATCTATGTTGGAGAAATTATTCAGAAATACCATCTACTACCCTGAGTAGAACATGGAGACTCTCCCCTCTTTTCTGTCTTCTCTCCTCATTGTTCCCGCTCTCCTTTTTAACCATTATGTGTTGGATGTAATAAAATGTACGAAGAACACAGAATTCCACAGCTTTGTGACATATCACAAAGTAAACATTTTATGACATATCACAAAGTAAACATGCAGTTAAGGGAGACACTTAGGTCAAGAGATTCAATGTATCCAGTGTACCACAGCCCCTCTCAAACTCTCATGTAATGTTACCTGTATTTTGACATTTATTTCTTTGCATTTATTTATA
>NW_028009054.1:0-896 GCF_054177405.1 Leptonychotes weddellii | reverse complement strand
GAATGAATGAATGAATGAATGAATAAGAGGTCTACTGATTTGAATTTAACTGACTGAAAGAAAACCCAGGACTCAAATTCCAAATGAGGAAAGAAAAGAATCTTCCAAAATTCTCTGTTGTTCCCCCTTTTCCAGTTGAGCGCTGGTGCATTTTGCTTCTACTTTTTCCTCTCCTCCCTCCTCCCTCTCTCCCTCCCCTCCTTGCTTCCACAGAAGTCCATTAACAGCTGGTCTGTGCTAGCTGGGCTAGGTGCTGTGTGATGGACCCACCTTCCCCCCACTCTGATCCCCAGCATGCCCCCCCGGGCCCCCAGTCTTTCCCTGGGCCCCCTCAAGTTACAAGCTTTGTGCAGTCACCCACTGGTACCCCTTCTCTGTGGGCTTTCACTGTGACCAAGCCCTGGGGTTAGATCACCCTGGGGAGGAGAAAGGAAGGATCCTCCCAGAAAGCAGCTATGGCCCTGTGTTTGCCAACATGTTTGTCCTAGAGGGAGTCAAAGTTCTGGAGCCTCTATACAACAAGTTTTTCATAAAATGAACGACAACAACCTTGTCTTTTCAGGTGTTTTCTTTGCAGTCCCAGGAGTCTCATTAGTTGATTATAACCCTGGACTGTTCCTTGTTCCCCGCGAGCTTCAGATGCAAATGTGCATCTGGCTCTCTGGATCCTTCGAGTTCTAAACCTTCCCTAAGCACCAGGACATGAATGCATGAGTCAAACGTCACCCTCTATGGGCTCATCTCCCCGTGACAAAAGAATGTGCTCAGTTCCATCATTCCAGGCTGTGTGGGAGGGTGGGGTGAGCTGGGCCAAGGGTCTGCCAGGACAGTCAGAGCTGGGATCCCTCTTGTCTGTAGGGAGAAGTGCAGTAAGTAGCCTGCTGCCCAGGGAAAGG
>NW_028009053.1:0-896 GCF_054177405.1 Leptonychotes weddellii | reverse complement strand
TGTCTACCAAAAAATTCATTTATTTTGATATGAGTTTGAATGCTATATGTCCTTCTCTCCTCTTTGTCCTTTTAAACTTAGCTCTTTGTATCTCTTTATACCTTCAGAAATTGGCTTTATTGAGTTGATTAAAAAAAAAAACACTGGGATTTTTTATAGGTATGGCACCAAATTTATAGATTAGCTGTATTCATTTTTTCCATTCATGGTTGGAAATAAAAGCAGATACTGAATTGGGCCTTCTTGCCATGTCCCTTGTCTTGGTCCATTCTGGTCGCTGTAACAAAATACTGCCAACGGGGTGGCTGGGAATAGCAGGAATGTACTGCTCACAGTTCTGGGGGCTGCCAGCTTTCTGGTTCATAGCTGTACCTCCACTCTGTATCCTCACATGGTGGGAGGTCTGGGGAGCTCCTCTCATAATGACCTAAGCACCTCCCGAAGGCCCCACCTACAAACACCATCACCTATCAGAATTAGGATGTCAGCATATGAATGGGGGAACACTAACATTCACACCAAAGCACTCCTGAATGTTACTAGAAATAAGTTGAAAGTTTCTCTGTTAACATTGGGAAGTTTGCAGTTTGTTTTATCAGTTGAATGAGCTATCCTACTATTTCACTTTCCCGAATGTTCTGTCATAAAGATGTAAATGACACTATAGTATGCTTTTCTTGGAAATAGTACATAATCGTAAAATATTATCATTTACGTAACCATTAATGTGATTTCTATTGGTAGATTCTCTGATGCTGAATCATTCTTGTATTTCTGATTATAAAATTAATTTGATCCTGATGTACTATGCAGTTAGATTTTATAAATATTATTTACTTAGATTGTGTAAATCCATTATCTTGAGATTGATTGGCTTGTAATTTTCTTTTTGAGTC
>NW_028009052.1:0-896 GCF_054177405.1 Leptonychotes weddellii | reverse complement strand
AAAAAAAAAAAAATAGAATCCGGGCTGTGAAAGAACCACACAGCTCTGAAGAAACTGAGAAAATTCTGCCTGATCTGTGGGGTTCAGGTCAAGCTGTAGAGACCAGAGTCATTGGCTTAACTCCCCAAGGAGAGAACTAATCAGGAAAAAGGTTGATCTGAGTCTGTGATTCTATCAAAGTTCTCCAGATATAAATAATTCTGGCCTACTTTAGGCTGAGAGAGAGAGAGCTGACCATAGAGGGTAAGGCCAGACGGTGGTCCCTGGTGTTGCTACATTTCTCCTCAGAAAAAAAGGAACCAGACATCTGCTTCTAATTGTTTGAGCTGCAAATGGAAGCTAGGTTACTCATGAGGAAGTGGGAACATTCTGGTTCCCAGTGAGACCAGATTCCAAGCAGAACAAAGTGAATGTGTAATGCTTCCAACTAAGAAATGCTTTAAAGCCTATAGGACACAGGAAGGAGCAATTCCCTAAGGACTCATGGTGTTCGTCTCCCTCACTAAGAGGATCTGGTGCCACTCACTAATTAACTGTTATAAAAGAATCAATGCTAAAGTTGTCAAAAGATTGCACTCAACACAGAAGGCATCTTTCTGTGTCATTTAAGTGACATTTGAATCCAACCGTGTCTTGTGGTTGGGGGGAAAAAAAAGGCAGTCTCTTTTTGGCAGTAGCTTCCAGTTAGATAGTGGATATTAATATTAAGCCAGCAAATGTAAAAAACAAATACAAAACCCCATTCCAAAGATCGTAGGGAAGTCTAAGAGTGGGGTCAGTGGTCCCAAACCTGCTGAGGGGGCTACTAGACAAGAGACAGCACACTCTGGCCTGGTGCTTGGCATTCAGCTTGTGTTTTCCAAGGTAAAAGTAGGTTCCAGAGAGGTGCAGAGGGA
>NW_028009051.1:0-896 GCF_054177405.1 Leptonychotes weddellii | reverse complement strand
AAATTAATTTTTCAACTGTGAATAATAATCAATACATAGAGAACCGAGATCTCTATGTCTAATCTTCCAGAAAGGACTGAGTGAAATAGAGTCGACATTTATGACCGGCTTCGAGACGCTAATTTGGCGGGTGCCTGTTTGAGAATGAGGAAGCGCCCGGTGGTTGCGTCAGTCTGGAAAATGCTGAGCCAGACAGGGGTCGTCACGGCTCGGCCATCTTGGCCCGTTACGCAGCAAAGAGGGAACGCGGGAGGCCTTTCTGCAACTGTCCTTAGCCTGAAACCCTTGCGTGGTGAGAGAGCCAACAACATCTCAGGACAAGCGTGCCAGGGAATCCAGATCCCCGGAAACGCTTGGCCACTCATTCAACAGCACTGGGAAAAACCAAAAAATAGGAAGCCAGGTACTTTTCATTAATCACCCTGGACAGGAGAAAACATGAACCGATGTAATACAGTACCCAATATTCCAGACAAATAAACCAAAGGAACATTTGTAATTTGAGTAAATTCTGTATGTTTTTTGCACAGCAAGTAACGAACCGATGTGTTAAGCACTAAGGGGACCCATCACAGGCTCCACACCGCATATCACGGGCCACCAGGCAAACTCATCTTTAGAAATGGCGTAATAAGATGATTCTGTAAGGAACTTGAGAAGCATAATTTAAACACACTGGAACATAAGAAACAGTTTAAAACATTAAAACCATTGTCGTCATAGGACTTTTACTATTCACAAAGACAAAATTTCAGATTTAATTACCAAGTGAAGCGGTCCAGGCGGCGGGCTAGGTATTAAAGACAGTTTTGCAGCAAAATCTTTTATGTGATTGTCAACTTCAAAATCTTTACAGAGCTTCAGGTGAGTCAACAAACTAAAATAAAAAAAAAAAA
>NW_028009050.1:0-896 GCF_054177405.1 Leptonychotes weddellii | reverse complement strand
GGAAGGGACTGAGCCTGCTGAAGTCAGAGATTCAAAGTGTGAAAAAGATTCTTCTGCCAGCCTTGAAGAAGTAAGTTGCCATGTTGTGAGAGGGTCTATGGAGGGGACCATAGGTCCAGGATCTGAGGGCAACCTTTAGTTGTTGAAAGAGGTCCCCACCTGATAGCTGGCAAGAAAACAGGGCCCATACGGCTGCAAGAAAATGACTTCTACCAACCACCAGTGAGCTTAAGAGAATACCCTGAGCTCCAGGCAAGAACGCAGCCCCAACCAACATTTTGATTTCAGCCTGTGAGACCCTGAGCAGGAAACCCAGGTCTGCCACATCCAGACTTCTTTTTTTTTTTTTTTAAAGATTTTATTTATTTATTTGACAGAGAGAGGCACAGCGAGAGAGGGAACACAAGCAGGGGGAGTGGGAGAGGGAGAAGCAGGCTTCCTGCGGAGCAGGGAGCCCGATGCGGGGCTCGATACCAGGACCCTGGGATCATGACCTGAGCCGAAGGCAGACGCTTAACGACTGAGCCACCCAGGCGCCCCCACATCCAGACTTCTAACATACAGGCTACAGGATGATAAATGGGTATTGTTTGCAACTGATAAGTCAGTGGTAAGTTGTTACACAATAATAGAAAACTAACAATTCCTGAGCGATACCACTTTAGGAGTGAGGATAACAAAAGCAAAGAAACAAGTAGATATTGAAAATGCTCGGGGTGCCTAGGTGGCTCAGTCAGTTAGGTGTCTGCCTTCGGCTCAGGTCATGATTCCAGGGTCCTGGGATTGAGCCCCATGTTGGGCTCCCTGCACAGCAGCGAGTCTGCTTCTCCCTTTCCCTCTGCCCACCCCCCACACTTGTGTGCTCTCTCTCTCTCTTTCAAATAATAAAAAAAAAA
>NW_028009049.1:0-896 GCF_054177405.1 Leptonychotes weddellii | reverse complement strand
CATCTCCGACATCTTGGTTATATCTGCATCCATTTGTAAATCTGTGGCATAAGTCATAACATCTGAGTCTTTCCTATTTTGGGGGTTCCTCCTCATCATCATGCTGTTGATGGGTGGTTGAGGGAATGTATAGAGTCCAAATTATTGACCACAACCCAAGCAAGATGCACCTATTTTCTAGGGACCTTAGGGTTGCTGGCCTCTTGTTCTCCCAGCCTGTCTTCTGGGGGAGAGTCCTGCCTCACTGTTACTCAGGCAACCCTGTTTGGGCAGAGTTGCCCTGCCCCCCTGTGGCAGGGGATGGACTCAATGGGAACCAGTTTTGGGGGCTTTTGTTCTCTGGTGGCTTTCCCTGGTGGCTTTCTGTGTCTCTTCTGAGAGTCAGAGCAGGAGAGACTGTTTCCAACCCTCTGCCTCAGAGCAGAGTGGTTGCAGTCTGTTCTTCAGTGAGCTCTCCAGGCCACACTATCTCTGTTTCTGTCTGTGCGGCTATAAACTGCAGCATCCTGGGTTGTGCACCTCTCCGCAGCACCCCCGGTCCTGCTTCCAGGTCGGGGCACATCTCTGCCCTTTGTGCTTCTAAAACTGCCATCCATTCCCAGTTCCCATGTGCGACCCCACCGCTCTGGGTTTCCAACCCAGGGGCTACCCTAGAGTGCTTTCCCACTGCTACCGGTCTGCAAGTCTGCCCTGTACCCAGTGCACGAGGCTGTCACTCACCAGTGGTGTAGGATCCCCACAGCAAGGCTCCTTCCTGCTGCCATTTATCTTCTGATATCTGCCCGCAGAATTACGGCTCCCCTCTTCCTACCTCGAAACCAACCATCTGCAATATTCTGTTTGTAGAGATCCAGATCTTCTTACATCTCAGGTTGATTTCATGGGTGCTCAGAGTG
>NW_028009048.1:0-896 GCF_054177405.1 Leptonychotes weddellii | reverse complement strand
TGGGATGTCCACACAGGGTCTGGTGTTTGCTGCATTATCTCATTCAGTTTTTACAATTCTTTGAGGTGAACATTATTAAACTCCCTTGATATATTAATTCATTCAACAAATACTATTCAAGCATCTATTACATACCATGCATTGTTTACAAGTAAATGAGACTATAATGTCCTTTCTCTTATGGAGCTTCATTGGATGATATACATTTGAAGAGCTTTAAGTCTATAGAGCATTCATGTACAAATATTAATAAAAGGCTACCAAATCAGTTATTAGGCATCCCTGATACAATATCTTTGAAATGATCTGTCAACTGTAAAGCAGATATGAGAGCTTCACCTATAGGATATTATATATGCATGTGTATATATGTATATTAGAATATTCCTGATCTGAAAAATTGTGATAAAAATACCTACTCCTAGAGTTGCTTTAGGAGCTAAAGGAGATAGCATATATACAATTTTGGGCTCAAAAATGTTATTTGCCCCTCTATTTCACTTCCTTTCCCTCCAACTTATTCAAACATAATTTACCTCTAATTAAAATGCAATTTAAGGAACACTTATACTGGATCTCCATGAGGGGAGAGTGATTAATTTCTAAAGTAATGAAAAGGTGTCTTTTATTTTTTTTTAATTTTTTATTTAAATTCAATTAATTAACATATAATGTATTATTAGTTTCAGAGGTAGAGATCAGTGATTCATCAGTCTTATATAATACCCAGTGCTCATTACATCACATGCCCTCCTTTACGTCCATCACCCAGTTACCCCATCCCTCCACCCCTCTCTCCTCCAGCAACTCTCTGTTTCCTATGATTAAGAGTCTCTTATGGTTTGCCCCCCTCTCTGGTTTCTTCTTGTTTTATTTTTTCCCTCTCTTCCCCTATG
>NW_028009047.1:0-896 GCF_054177405.1 Leptonychotes weddellii | reverse complement strand
CAAGATGTCAGAGATGGAATTCAGGCTAGCAATTGTGAAGACAATGGCTAGAATGGAGAAATCAATTAATGGCAACATAGAGTCTCTAAGGGCAGAAATAAAAGGTGAATTGGCAGAACTTAAAAATGCTATCAATGAGATCCAATCCAATCTAGATAATCTAACAGCTAGGGTAACTGAGACAGAAGAGAGAATAAGCGATCTGGAAGACAGTAAAATAGATAAAAAGGGAAAAGAGGAGGCCAGGGGAAAACAACTCAGAATCCATGAAAATAGAATCAGAGAAATAAGTGACACCATGAGGCATTCCAATGTCAGAATCATTGGAATCCCGGAGGGAGTGGAGAGAGAGAGAGGACTAGAAGATGTATTTGAGCAAAGAGAACTTTGTATTTGAGAACTTCCCTAATCTGGGGAATGAAACAAACATTCGAGTCCTAGAGGCAGAGAGGACCCCTCCCAAGATCAAGGGAAACAGGCCAACACCCCAGCATGTAATAGTAAAACTTGCAAATCTTAGAACCAAGCAAACCATCTTAAGGGCAGTTAGGGGGAAGAGATTCCTTACGTACAGAGGGAGGAACATCAGAATAACGTCAGACCTATCCAAAGAGACCTGGCAAGCCAGAAAGGCCTGGCAAGACATATTCAGAGTACTAAATGAGAAGAACATGCAGAAGAATTCTTTATCCGGAAAGGCTTTCATTTAGAATGGATGGAGAGATGCAGAGCTTCCAAGACCAGCAGAAACTGAAAGAATATGTGACCACTAAGCCGGCCCTGCAAGAAATATTAAGGGGGTTCTATAAAAGGAGAAAGACACCAAGAGTGATCTACAACAGAAATTTACAGGGACAATCTATAAAAACAACGTCTTCACAGGCAACATGATGACA
>NW_028009046.1:0-11902 GCF_054177405.1 Leptonychotes weddellii | reverse complement strand
GATAAGTCCTTAATCTATATATTCCTGTGGTTCAACTATATTTTTGTCAACTCCAGTTATTCCTTCTTGACTTCCTATGTGGTTATTCTCTGTCATACTTTAGCTTAACTTTGTCAGTGCTTAGTTTCAAGATATTCTTCCCCTGGAATAATCCTCAAATGAATGAGCATAACATCAAATAGGAGTTATTAAAATGTTGGAAAGAAATTCATAACTCACATCACTTCTTGATGCTTTAGTTATCAATTGTGGTGTTACAAATGGTTCCAAACTTTATGGCATTACATAATAATCATATTATTAAGTTTATTATTCTGTGAATGAAAAATTCAGAGAGGGCATGATAGGAGTGGGTTATCTCTGCTTCATGAAACCTGAAGTCTCCGCTAGGGGAAGTAAACAGCAGGATGACAAAAATGAATGGGGCCTGAAATCATTCGGAGGCTTCTTTACTAACATATCTGTGCCTACACTGGGATGACTCAAAGACCTCGGCTGAGGAAGTAATTTGGAGCACCTACCTGTGGTCTCTTCATGTGGCTTGAACTTCTTACAGAGCCCTGCAGCTCAGTTTTTAAAGAGAGGAATCAGAGAGCAAGAGAATGTGCCAGAAAAAAAACAGGCAGAAGCTAAAAAGCTTCTTCTGACCTAGCCTCCAAAGACATGCAGCTTCACTTTGATTACTTCCCATGAATTACAGATTTCTAAGTAAAGCCCAGATTCAAATGGAGGGTCACTGTACTCCTCTTGATAGAGGAGTGGCAAGATCATACGGCAGAGGGTCATGTGGGATAGCAGATACTGTTAGTGTCATCTTTGGACAATACAATCTGTTCCAGTATGCCCTCTGGCCACAATTCACATCCTTCCACATGCAAAATATCCACCTCAGAAGACCCAAAACATCTCATCCCAGACAGTAACAGAAAGTTCAGGATCTCACCATCTACTCAGGACCAGGTACAGAGGAGTCTCTTCCAGCTCAGATTTTTTCAAGTGGCTTATCTCCATTTAAAAGCTTGTAAACTAAAGAGATCAGTTATCTTTGTCCTACAAACTCAGGATACAATGTTGAATCAGGCATGAAATCATTATAATAGGCATTGGCACAGAAAGGGGGGAGGTCAGTGAGGAGCATCTGAGTGGCTCAGTGTGTTAAGCATCTGACCCTTGATTTTGGCTCAGGTCATGATCTCAGGGGTTGTGGGATGAAGCCCGGTGTTGAACTCTGCACTCAGTGCAGAGTCTGCTGAAGATTCTCTCCCTCTGCTCCTCTCCCCACTGACGAGCATCCGTGGGCACACTCTCTCTCTAAAATAAATAAATCTTTAAAAAAAAAAAGAAAGAAGGTGGGGGGGAATCAATGAAAGGTACACAGCAACCACTGCTCCATAGCAATTTTGCAATCTTACTGGATATATGTTACTAATTCCAGAGGCCTCTTTATTTTGCATTGCTTTTGTCACTTGTAGTCCAAGCTGATAAAATTCTATAAAAAAACCCTCCAGCTTTCTTATGTACCAATTTATAATCCACCCATTAAAAGAAAGCCATGTGCACTAATCTCTGTGATAAATTCTTTCAACTTTGGACTTCCTGAGACAGCTGTGGGACATCATCGGTAAGATTTAATAGAAGTCTACTTTTTTTTTTTTTACCAGAGAGTACCTCAGAAGCACACACTAAAGAACCTTAGTAAACTTCTGCCTGTCTTAAAGAGTCTATGAGGCATCACTTACAATTTTTTGTGGAGAGTTTAACAAAGAGATTTTCAATCACACCCTTGGCTTTATCTTTACTCTGAGGCCACATTTTCCTGACAACCTTGTAGATCTAATTATTTGCTCTGAGTCCCTTTACTATTTTGAAATTCTTTTGCATTTTGAAGAGGCTGGGAATAAAAAATTGTTTTGTTTTCCAAACTTCAGCAAGTCTTGTCTCTTTTATAAACTTTTTCTAAAGTTCGCTTGAAAACTGAATAATTCCTTTTTAGCTGATTTCTATTTGTATTTTATCATACAGAACTAAAAGAAATCTGGTGGCACTTTAAAAACTCAACATGGAAATATCCTTAGTAAATTCTATTAGTTTGTTAGAGATACTTTCTATGTTACCACAGGTGACGGTATGGCCAAATTTTCTGCCACTGTATAACAAGGGTCCTCTCTCTTCTGGCTGACTAATATTTTTTTCACTTTCCTTTAAGCCTTCACTGATAGCATATGCAAGGCCTGCCAGGCTTATACCTGTGATCGACCCCCAAACCAATGCCAGGGCATTATAAGCAACTAATAAATTGTTGAACACTACATCTCAGACTAATGATGTACTGTATGTTGGCTAACTGAATTTAAATTAAAAAGAAAAAGCAATGTCAGGTGTTTTCAGTTTTGTTATCACGTTGATGCCATATTTCCAGACACCAAATTCTACCTCAATTACCCCTTGTTGCACAACAAACTATCCCAAATTACTGGTGTAAAACAAAAACTTATATTATGCTGATTTTGTGAATCAGGAATTTGGACAGGTACAGGAGAGATGGCTTGCTTTCCTCCATCATGTCTGGGGACTCAATTGGGAAGGATCAAACAGGCAGGATGACTTACATGCCTGCAGGCTAGAATTTCTCCTTCCTTCCTCCCTCCCTCCCTCCCTTCCTCCCTCCTTTCTTTCTTTCTTTTCTTTTTCTTCTTTCTTTCTTTTTTTCTTTCTTTCTTTCTTTCTTTATGATTTTATTTATTCATGAGGGAGAGAGAAAGATTGAGAGAGAGCACAAACAGGGGAAGGGGCAGAGGGAGAGGGAGAAGCAGGGAGTCTGCCATAGGACTTTATCCTAGGACCCTGGGATCATGACCTGAGCCAAAGGTAGACGCTTAACCAACTGAGCCATCCAGGCACCCCATAGAATTTCTTTTAAAAAGGATTTATTTATTTGAAAGAGAGGGGGGGGAGGGACAGAAGGAAAGGGAGAGAGAGAATCCTTAAGCAGACTCTCCACTGAGCACAGAGCCCAGTGTGGGACTCCATCCCAGAACCCCAAGATCATGACCTGAGCCAAAATCAAGTTGGATGCTTAAACAACTGAGCCACCCAGGCACCCCTCTGAAGGCTTCTTCATGCATCTGGTGCATAGGCTGGGATGAGTAAAAGCTATGCTCAGCTAAAGATTGTAGATTGGAACATCTACACATTATTTCTTCATGTGCCTGAGCTTCTCATTGCATGGCAGCTGAATTTTGAGGACTCCAGCGAGTGAACATCGAGAGAACAAGTGTTTCAAGAGACTAAGGCAGAAAATTTATAACTCAGAAGTCAGCCTATGTCACTCTAGCCTCATTCTATTGATTATAAGTGAGCCACTATAGCCAAGCCAGTTTTAAGGGTTTTGGCGTAAGTTTTTGATTAGGTGAACAGGAAGGTCACAATGCAGAGAAGAGTTTATAGGGTGATGGTATTATAGCCATGTTTGTAAAATAAAATCTGCCACACCTGGTAACTATTACTATGTAACTTATCTCCAATCTAGCTACTGTATATTATTTGGGAAAAAAATTCCCATTCTTGAATTGACTTCATTACGAGATTCTTCGTGAACATGCTTTGGAATTTCAATTACTATTCAAGTTATCTTTTGAATCAAAAAACACGTCCCATGAAGGAAAGATGAAGGGCTCTATTACATGTATCTGATGAACAAAAATCACTTCCATAAAACTCTTTTCATTTAATGTCTCCATATTAGATTCTATTTAAATGCACTTGGTATTAGCAGTGTGAACCTTGACCAAATTATGAGATAACAGGTTTGCTTTTGGCACTGTCTACTTTTTATGAGGGACCAGGTCATGTGAAGGTAACCTGGATAAATTATGCAGGGTAATGACAAGAGTATGGGACATTTGGTCTCATGGTACAAAGCATAATTCACATAACCAACTCCATAATATGATCACTTCCTTAATGTGGCCCAAATACCCATTTGACCAAGACATCTGTGTGATCCAAAAAGCCTACATGTTCGGAACACCACGTGACTGGAAGCCAGTCATTTAACCCCTAATTTTCCACCTTATCCTAATACTTCTATCAAAACAATTCTTAAAATTTTCTGTCATCTCTGGTCCATGGACTATCATATCACTCACTATCATCTACTCATGGCTTAATTACATAGTTAATACTCCATGGGTCTTCATTAGAACAGCACCTTTACAAACTCTCTTTGTCTTTATGGTTTCCCCCTACCTCTGTTACACTGACTTGGAAACACTTTAGTATGGTTAAAAACAACTATCTTCCTGCTCAATGTCTGTCACTGGTCAGTTTAATATTGCTGGGGGGGGGGGGAGACAATTGGTGAAATAAAATTGTGTGCCCTGAATAGATTTGTTTGGCTTGATTAAAATCATGGCTATAACCAGAAGCCATGGGTTTCAACCTTCAGTTAATGAAAAATCCTAGAGAGAAACTAACTAAATAAACTGATGACTAAGTGCTGTGATAATATTGAACTCTGGGCTAGTTACTAACCTTTGTTTAGAAAGATAACAAAGGAAATGAATGAATATTCACATATCTGTTACCAAAATTTTTAGTTAAAGCTTCATTTGTTCTGTAACTTGTCACAATAAAGTTCAGGTTCTGCCTAAGTTTCTTTACCGAAGGAGACAAAGAGTTTTTTTCTTACAAATTTAAATTTTTAAAAACATTGTTAGAACTGTTGATGCCTAATCTATGAATGTTTAGAATAAAAATACTTCCTAAACTGTTTCAGGAAAACTTGTTCATCCAGGGTTTTAATCTATATTTGGTGTAGGAAGATGGTTTTACTGTTAATAATTGGCCATTGAGTATAACTTTGCTGATCTACTCTAAAACACATAGCATTTCTAAATAGGTTAGAATCATATCTAAAGGTAGTATTCCTTGCAAAAAAAAATGGTTTGCATTTAAAATAATAAATCTAACAGCTGTCTTCTTAATCTATGTCTCAGCAGAATTCAAAGATTTACCAGTCCCCCCATATTGAAGTGTTTTATTATTTTAGCTCTGATACAACTACATTTTGCTGGTTATCAGTTTTTTTATGTCTAGGTATATCCACTGTATTATTATGTTTCACCCCAATCCATCAATATAATTTCTGTATCTTGAGAAGATTAAAGTTTATATACCTAAAATTAAATGAACTAGAGTAGAATTGATTAAATGAGGTAGATTCAAAGTTAAAGCATAAAGCAATTTCACCCACTCTCATCTGTACACCTGCCAACTGCTTTGTTGAATTATTCTTCTCTCTCACTGTATAAAATATTGAGTAAATCCCTAAGCTTTTATAATCACATTCTAGTATTTAAAAGTCCTGTCTGGTCTAATGACAAAACTTTATTCTCTCATTTGACTCAAAACTATTCTCTTTACAGGCAGCTTTGACCTGAATCTGTCAGAGTAGCTTCCATATCCTTCATGTTCAGTTTCTTTCTTCTGTTTGCTTTACCTCCTCCTCTACATTTCAGTTGATTAGTATATCTATTCCCAGACTTAGGGGCAGGGAAACGGGTTATAGCAAACAAGTATAAAGTTATGCAGTCAGTATAATTATAATACGACATTAGGACCACCTTTGTGTCAACTGCTGAAATAAAGTACTTCTGCCCATCAAAGAATATTTTGGGAGTCCCTCCAAGATAACCATCACTGAAAACCACTTGTTCTTTAACTCCCTGATGAAGATGAAGTTTCTTCCAATTAGGCTTTTATGACTTACTCTCTCAGCCTCTAGCTTCTTTTTTATTTTTTTAAGATTTTATTTATTTACTTGAGCAAGAGAGAGAGCGCGCATGCGCGGGCACTAAGATGGGGGTGGGAGGGCGAGGGAGGACAAGCAGACTCACCCTGAGAGTAGAGGAGCTCGATGTGGAGCTGGATGTGGAGCTCGATCCCAGGACCCTGAGATCACTACCTGAGCCGAAGTCAGATGCTTAACTGACTGAGACACCCAGGCGCCCCTCAGCCTCTATCTTCTGGCTGTCTATTCTAAAAACACACACTCTCTTGAGATCACTTTGTCCATGCTTCCTTCCACGAGGTTCAACTCTGGTCCAGAGGAAACTGCCCACTAGGATTTAAGGTCTATCCATTTCCCATGTACCTCACGTCACTCTCCTGCCACAGGCTATTAGAACCTGTAGACATTTTCAGACTTAAATCAGAAAATACTTCTTGTATTCCTAAACATTTAAAGGACACAGATAACATCTCTGAGTAGTTCTCTCAACTTTACTTTGCATAACTTGTCCATTAACAGCTCTCTCTCCAAATAAATTCCCAATGTATATATATATATATTTTTTTACCATCACTCTCTTCTCCCAGCTTATAGGCTGGAGTTGGATAAATAACTAGTTTTACAGTGTCTTATTGTGTTCTCCTTATGGTCTTGCACCTGGTCTTGCCTATGGGAGCCACTCCCCAAAGCAAAGAAACTCCAACATAATAGGAAAAGTTCCATTTAGCATTGTTTTTTCAAAGAGTCAGCACCTCAAGAGACCTTGAGAACTCTAATGCCAATTCTGTATCTCCAGAGAGGTCATAGAAAACTCAAGAAAACTAAGATTAAGGGTTAATATCTAATTTTAATTATTTTGATAATTTTTATACTTTTGATATTTTGTGGCACACTTTTAAGGAATCATGTCGGGGCACCTGGGTGGCTCAGTCGTTAAGCATCTGCCTTCAGCTCAGGTCATGATCCCAGGGTCCTGGGATCGAACCCCACGTCGGGCTCCCTGCTCTGTGGGAAGCCTGTTCTCCCTCTCACGCTCCCCCTGCTTGTGTTCCCTCTCTCGCTGTGTCTCTGTCAAATAAATAAATAAAATCTTTAAAAAAAAATTAAAAAAAAATAAAAAGGAATCATGTCTATATTAATCACTTCTTAAATTACTTATGGTATATAGTATTAGAAGAAACTAGACTCACTTGTACAAAACCTGTCACTAGATACTTAGGTAAGTTTAAAATTATTAAAAGTAAGTTATATTAAATCCACTCAGATAGCTCGATTAAAATGCAACTTTGTATTTCTGAGCTATTTAAAGTCTTTCTAAATAGAAAAGACCCCTGCAGGTATGAATATCACTTTGGATTATCTCTTTCCTACAAGCATTCAATAACTCCCCTTTGCTTATGACATTAACCTCACTAGTTCAGTGAGTGTCATACGCGTTCCTTTTCTACAAGCTTCCTATTTTCTTCAACAGGCCTATCTCACTTCATTTCCACACTCATTCCCTTTGCTCATCCATGTACTCTTTGTGACATAAGAAACTCATTATCCAATTCCCCAGGTGTCTTCTTTCCTGAGTACGTCCAGTTAAAGTCCTATGCCAAAAATGCTACTAACTTACTTAGACTTTGCTGCTTAGGCTAAATGTGAATGTGCATGTGAGGTTTACCTCAACTTGGTTTTACATTACCTAATCCTAAACCCTTTTTTGTTTATTCTTCAGCACCTTGGATAGGACTCTGTATAAACAGAGCAGGCTGGCAACACGTTACATTCGTGATAATTTATTATGCAGCCAAATATAAAACTCTACTATATAGTGGAGCTCTTAAATTTCACCAGAGAAAAACAGAGATGCGACTGCTGATATCAGTTACGCAGCAGTAGCACACCGCGGCCTGATTTATTTCTGTTTATGCATATACTTGATTTCTGATATGTCTACAAAGATATAAACTGATTTTTTTTTGCCTTGGGAGGGTATTTGTCTATATTTTAATCATAGACACATATGTATGCATGTACAGGATAAGGTTGATGTATCTCACATATGAAGTACATATGTCAGTGTATGTACACAGAATGTGTACATTGTAGTCAGTTGTGCCCATCAGGCCTCCAACTAACTGCAGTGATCACTAAGGCAGTCCAGAAGGGGAGAGCTGCCAGTTGACCCACAAAACTGTGAGTTAAATAAATGGCTACTGTGAAGCCCCTAAATTTGGGGTAGTTCATTATATATTTAAGCACTAGTTAGGACTAGGTATTAATCCAAAGGATACAAACACAGTGATTCAAAGGGGCACCTGCACCCCAATGTTTATAGCAGCAATGTCCACAATAGCCAAACTGTGGAAAGAGCCCAGATGTCCATCGACAGATGAACAGAAAAGAAGTGGTATATATATATTCCATTATATTTGTATATGCATATATATAATGGAATATTACTCAGCCATAAAAAAGAAAACTTACCATTTGCAATGACGTGGATGGAACTAAAGGGTATTATGCTAAGCAAAATAAGTCAATTGGAGAAAGACAATTAGCATATGATTTCACGCATATGTGGAATTTAAGAAACAAATGAACATAGAGGAAGGGAGGGAAAAATAAAACAAGATGAAGTTGGAGAGGGAGACAAACCATAGTAGATTCTTAACTAAAGGAAACTAATTGAGGGTTGCTGGAGGGGAGATGGGTGGGGTGATGGGGTAACCGGGTGATGGCCATTATGGAGGGCACTTGATGTAATGAGCATTGGGTGTTATATGCAATTGATGAATCACTAAACTACCTCTGAAACTAATAATACACTATATGTTAATTGTTTTTAAATAAAAAATAATAGATACAATTGCAAATTTATTGTGAATATAAAGATGAGTTACATTACAATAATGTATTATGCTGATACATATGTTTTAATTCAAAATAATGTGATCATGATCTCAATTTTACTAAACACATATATGCCTGATGTTTCAAGTTTCAAGAAAACTTGAAATTTTCTTCTTGCTTATGAAATAGACCTTAGATTGTGGTGGGTGGACATACTGAGAGTTTAGATGGTTCCACAGAGAATAGCTATAAGATTAGAGGCAATAAATGCAGCTCTGCAAACAATAGCCAGCAAACAACATTCAGCCAACAGAGTAAAGGAGAGCAAGAATGAGAGCCCAGGGACTCACCTCATTAGTGCTTCATATTCATTTTCCTAATGAGTTTGATGTGATAGATAAATGAAATACTTTACTTGGCAAAAATCATTTGAACTTTGTAACAATCTAATGCTAATTTACATATTTTAACCTTTGTGTAAAAACAAATTTAAAAACCCAAGATTCCTATCCACAAAGTTATAGCATGTTCAGATCAAATGAAATGCTACAATAAAGTTCTCATTAATTTATGTTCCAAACATCTGATTTTTTTCTTAAATGATGAAAGGAGTTCAAGATAAGGAAGATGTATGTATACATGTAAAAATAAGTCAGGCAATTCTATATGTGTATTTCGTATCTATTATGAACTATTTTTTTCTTCAGATTATTTCATTCAAATGGTCATTGCTGGACTAAAAATGTAAGATGTTAAAATGAGGCACTTAGCTTAATACTATTCCATGGCATGTATATACCACATTTTCTTAACTCATTCATCTTTTGATGGTCACTTGTTTTCATATCTTGTCTACTCTGAATAGTGCTGCAATGAACATGAGGGATGTAGATATCTCTTTGAGATGTTGATTTCAATTCTTTTGGATATATATCACAAAGTGGAATTGCTACATGATGTAGTTCTATTTTTAATTTTTTAAGGAATCTCCATACAGTTTTCCATAGCTGCTGTACTATTTTACATTCCCACCAAAATTCTTAGAAGGGTTCCAATTTCTCTACAACCTCACCAACACTTGCTCTCTTTAATTTTTTGTTTTGCTTTGTTTTTAAATTAGAGTTGTCCTAATAGGCTTGAGATATTTCATTGTAGTTTTAATTTGAATTTCTCTGATAATGATGTTGACCATCTTTTCATATACATCTTGGCCATTTGTATGTCGTCTTTGGAGAAATATCAATTTGAGCCTTTTGCCCATTTTTAAATTGGGTTACCACAAAAAAGGGGGACACTGTAAAATGTTGGATAGGAATATCACCTTGACTGTGGTGATGGTAACATGTGTTTGTATATGTCCATACTTATCAAATTGTATACATTAAATATGTGCAGTTCTTTATTACTTATACCTCAATAAAGCTGTTAAAATGAAGATGACACTTAGCTTCAGAGAATATACCTAATGCCTAAGAAAAATAAGGTAGTATTTACTATTTGTCAGGCCCTGCTCTAAGTGCTTTAAATACATATTAACTCTTGATGCTGCTGTAACTCTTGATGCTGCACACCAACCCAATAAAATAGGTACTATTATCATGCATCATGAAACTGAGCCAGAGAAAATTATCACCATCACTAGATAAAATGTAGAGAAGGGACTCAAGCCCTGGCAGTCTGTTCTTTTCAAATTGATACCCAACTTCCTCTGCCTTGCATGATGGACTGAGCTGGGAATTACCTATTTAAGATCAAATAGCAAGTGAGCTCAAACAATAAGTATTTGATTCCTTAAATTGACAGTTAAGGGCAACAAAGTCTGATACAGGCTTCAGTCTTCCATCATGTTGGCCTCAGGAAGTTAGAATAAAGTCAGCCAAAGAGTTAGAAATTTACCAGGGGGTGGAAATTCATCTGCTTCATTCCCAGTTTTTGAAGGCAGTAGACAGCAACCAAAACGCACTCCCACATCTACAGTGAAATCTTTACCACAACATCCCTGTGAGAAGGCATAGACGTCACCATTTTATAGCTAAGGAAGTCAAAGCTCAGAAGGGATGAAAAATTTGCTACATGTCCCCTGTTGGTAAGCAGGTTTTCTTCCTTTGATTGCATTGTTCCTTCCCTTCTGTTATGTGTCTCTCTTCTCAGTTTATGAACCAGCCAAAGAACTCATGCAATGCTACCCAGCATATCCCCAGACCCCTTTCTTTTTTTACCCTAAGATTAGAGGCATGGAGATCTGACTCTTGTTTTATGATTAACTGTAAGCACAGGGAAAAATACAAGGTATGATTTTCATGTGAAATACTGGTAAGTAAATTTACATGGATTGAAATTTCTCTTCTTCCTTTATAGATTAAGCTACTTGCCTCGAAGCAGTATTACTCCTAATTATACTAATAAGAGTGATCAAATTAAATTCCTTGATATTACCCCTGGAAATTGACTTTCTTTGTTTGCAATCACTGAAGTCCATATGACTGATTTGATCTCAATTCTCTGGAGCTTCTTGAAAATGACCTTTAGCTCTTCATATAAATTAATTTTTTAAAATGCTTTTACATTTGGAGAAGAGTTGAGACCTCTAGGTCAAGGATAAAAGAAAATTAAACTTTTAACGTTTTAGATTTTCTTTTCTTCCTGTGATTATTAAACTTAAATAAATGAATTTTTGGTGAATAAGGCTTATGTGTTGTTGGTTTTATTTTAATGCAGTCTACTTTGAAAGTGGCTTGAGTATTGAACATAAACATTAACAAAAACATTAAGGATGAATTAAAGTAGGTTTCAAGTGATGAAGCTCAGTGGTACTTTAGTCTGAAATAGCAATGGCAGCAGTTTTATCTGCACGAGTTTACGATTTAATGACCAGAGATTTAATGAGAACACACCTCTCAAAAATATGCAGGAAACAATTAGCCATTGTGTAAGGCAAGATTTGAAAAGTGATACATGAAATATACAAAGCAAGTGAAACAGGAAGACAGAAGAAAGAAACAAATTCTTTGGTGAAGGATGAAAGAATAGTTCACGGAAGGAAAACTGTAGTTTAAGAGTAGATTGGAAGACTGTTGAATCACAGATCTGTACCTCTGAAACAAATAATACATTATATGTTTAAAAAAAAAAAAGAAGAAGGGGCGCCTGGGTGGCTCAGTTGGTTAAGCAACTGCTTTCGGCTCAGGTCATGATCCTGGAGTCCCTGGATCGAGTCCCGCATCGGGCTCCCTGCTCGGCAGGGAGCCTGCTTCTGCCTCTGACCCTCCCCCC
>NW_028009045.1:0-896 GCF_054177405.1 Leptonychotes weddellii | reverse complement strand
TCTCTTATGACCCTTTGTATTTGTGTGGTACTTATTGTAACATTTCCTCTCCATTTCTATTTTATTTATTTGTGTCCTCTTTTTTTTTTTTCTTGGATTATTGGGCTAAGGTTTGTCAAGATTTTTTATCTTTTCAAAGAGCCAACTCTTATTTTGTTAATCTTTTCTATTGTTTTCTTGTTCTCTATTTATGCTCTAGTTTTTATTAGTTCCTTCCTTCTAACGTTGGGCTTAGTTTATTCTTCTTTTCTATTTCCTTGAGGTGTAATGTTAGGTTTATTTGAGATCTTTCTTTTTTCTTAATGTATGCATTTATAGCAATAAATTTTCCTGTTAGAACTGCTTTTGCTGCATCTCATAAGTTTTGGTGTGTTGTGTCTCCATTTTCATCTGTCTCAAGATTTTTTTTTAAATTTCCCTTTTGATTTATCCTTTGATCGATTGGTTGTTCAAGAGTGCATTGTTTAATTTGCACATATTTGTGGATTTTCCAGCTTTCCTTTTGTTTCTAGTTTCATACAATTATGGTTGGAAAAGATACTTCATATAATTTATGTCTTCCTAAATTTGTTGAGACATATGATCTATCCTAAAAAATGTTTCATGTACACCTGATAAGAATGCATATTCTGCTGCTGTCAGATGGGATGTTCTGTATGTGTCTTTTATGTCCATTTGGGTGTTTTTATCTTTGAAAAGATAAAAAATCTTGACAAACCTTAGCCCAATAATCCAAAAAAAAAAAAAAGAGGACACAAATAAATAAAATAGAAATGGAGAGGAAATGTTACAATAAGTACCACACAAATACAAAGGGTCATAAGAGACTACTATGAACAATTATATGTTTAGGTTGTTCTAGGATAACATAGAAGAATGGATGAATTCCTAGAAAC
>NW_028009044.1:0-896 GCF_054177405.1 Leptonychotes weddellii | reverse complement strand
CTTAGGGGGCTTTGCTGGGCGTGGGCTCCAGAGCCAGGCCCCTGGGGTGTAGTTCTGGCCATGCCATCTCCTCTTAGGCAAGATGCCTAACGACAAAATGAAGCTAACAGTAACACACACAGTATTCACTCATGGATTCAACAAATAGTTATGAATCATCTACACTGTGTTAATGAGCCCTGGGGCTTCCATGAAGACAGAAGTCCGTGAGCAACACAGACAAGAATTCTGCCTTTGTGCAACTTACAGTGTAGTACTGGCAGTCAGAGACAAAGCAAAATAATTCATGAAAATATACAGCTCAGATCTCTATAAGTGCTGCGAAAATATGAGGTAATTTAGGAAGGGCATAAGGGAGGTGGGGAGGGGGTTGCAGTCATACATAGGTCATCGGGAAAGCTATCAGGAAAATGTGAACATTTGCAAATATTTGTGAGGGGCCAGAGAGCAAGTCTTCTGGGGAAGGGTGTTCTGGCAGAGAGCACCGGGAAGGAAAAGACCATGAGATGGAAACAGGCCTCATGAATGTGAGGAAGAGCAAGCAAATGGAAAACCAGCTCCCGTTTTGCTTGGCCTCAGGTAAACAACCTAAGGTTAAATACCTCGGGTTAGGGGGCGGAGCAAGATGGCAGAGGAGTAGGAGACCTGGATTTCGTCTCCTCTCAGGAATTCAGCTGGATAGGGATCAAACCATTCTGAACACCTACAAACTCAACAGGAGATTGAAGAAAAGAAGAGCAACAACTCTCTCATCAGAAAAGTGACCACTTTCTGGAAGGTAGGACATGCGGAGAAGTGAATCCGAGGGGATATTCGGGAGGATAGACGGCGGGGGAGGGGCCTCCGTCAGCCGCTTCTGGCAAGTGATAGAACCACGGAGCACAAAATCGGAACTT
>NW_028009043.1:0-896 GCF_054177405.1 Leptonychotes weddellii | reverse complement strand
AGAGGGAGAGGGAGAGAGAGAATCTCAAGCAGGTTCCCCACTGAGTGCAGAGCCCAACATGGGGCTCAATCCCACGACCCTGAGATCATGACCTAAGCCAAAACTGGCTAAGGCCAACACTTAATCAACTGAGCCACCCAGGCACCTCTGTCTTTTTAATATGTGTAAGATCTGTAGCGATAACTCCTTTTTTATTTCTGATATTGGCACACAAAAATGTTATGTTAAAGGATCATCATCCAAGTGTTTTATAAAGTAAAAAATTGAAAAAAAATAAAAAACAAACCTCCAACAATAAGGGATTAGTAAAGTAAAAAACTTTATCATCTTGACAGAATGAACTACTACATGTCCCTTAAAATTATATGAAAACTATTATGAAATAATACTGCAGGCTTACCAGGATGACTAAAGTTTAAAAGATTCATAGTAACAAGTGTTGTTGAGGGTATGGAGCAAATCGAACTTTTTTAAAAAAAGTTTTTCTTTAAATTCCAGTTAACATACAGTATAATATTAGTTTCAGGTGTAGGGTTTAGTGATTCAGCAAACCAAACAACATCCAGTGCCCATCACAACAAATGTGCTTCTTAATCCCCATCACCTGTTTCACCCATCTCCCCACCCACCTCCCCTCTGGCAACCATCAGTGTGTTCTCTATAGTTATAAGTCTCTTTCTTGGTTTGCCTCTCTCTCTCTCTCTTTTTCCTTATGCTCATTTGTTTTGTTTCTTAAATTCCGCATATGATTGAAATCATCTGATATTTGTCTTTCTCTGACTGACTTATTTCGCTTAGCATAATTATGCAGATGGAACTTTTATTCAGCTTCCACTGTGGTCGGAGTATAAATTGGGAATTAGAAAACTGTGGTAATATCTTTTTTTTTTTTTTTT
>NW_028009042.1:0-896 GCF_054177405.1 Leptonychotes weddellii | reverse complement strand
TCTTCGATCTCCTGTTGGGTTTGTAGGTGTTCAGAATGGTTTGATCCCTATCCAGCTGAATTCCTGAGAGGAGACGAAATCCAGGTCTCCTACTCCTCTGCCATCTTGCTCCGCCCCCCGGGGAGAGAATCTTAAGCAGACTTCATGCTCAACACAGAGCCCAATGGGGGGCTTAATCTCACAACCCAGGAATCATGACCTAAGCTGAAATCAAGAGTTGGACACTTAACCGACTGAGCCACCCAGGCACCCCAAACTTTCACGTGAGGACTATAAATAAAGAAATTATCCCTGAACTCAATGTACAGGGACCTGGGCACTAGTTATGACTCTACTTCCATTTAGCTATATGGACTTCAAAAATGTATTGAAACTTTCTGTGTGACAGGATTCTCATCTATGCAATAAATACCTATTTCAATCATAAAAAGTATTGTATAATTCTCTTTTAAACTTTTTTTTTTTACAGATTTATTCATTTATTAGAGAGAGAGAGAGGAGAGGCAGAAGGAGAGGGAGGGAGAGAATTCTCAAGTAGATTCCCCACTGAGTGTTGAGCATAGCTCAGGGGTTAATCCCTGACCTGAGCTGAAACCAAGATTCAGATGCTTGACTGACTGAGCCACCCAGGTGCCCCGCATAACTCTCTTTTGTCTTAGGATCATTCTTACATTGTTGACTTGCATGGTTTTAGAATATAAATTCCTCATGAGATTACAGATCTTATAGGTCCTTGTTTTTCCCATAATGCTTAGTACTTAACTATTCACAGAATTTCTATTTGTATTTCTTCAATAATTATGATGTCAAAATCTAAGATTAACAACTATTTTAGAATTTCATTTACTATTTACATTTGATGGCACTGATATATTTTTATGTCTCAAATCATTTCA
>NW_028009041.1:0-896 GCF_054177405.1 Leptonychotes weddellii | reverse complement strand
TGCTGTTGCTGCCATAGTTATTATTTAGCTATTCTAACTTTCTAACCAGAAAAAAACAAATTAGAGATGCCCAGATTTTCTAATTATCTGCCTTAATATTTTTTTAGAAAGCATTAATAAATCAACCTTTTCCTCAAGGTGGCAAAATAAGTTATATTATCCATCTGTCAGTTTTGCCATTTTATTATATTTATGCCTCATTGTAACTTCTTAAGTCCCTATAAAAATAAATTGCATAGTTGATGAACTGAGCAGTAGTCATCTAAACTGATAAGAACAGATACTACATTTGATCTTAGCCAAAAGGCCGAGAAGCGATGAGCAGTAGTCATCTAAAGAGATTATACTTTGTAATGAAATCGGGGCTGTAAAAGAAGGAAACTTGAATAATGGTATATTCCATCATACAGGAATGAATCCGCTGTATGGCATTTCTGCACAACAGAGTATCATGTACTTGTTAAAAAGAGCAGTATCATTTTCCAGCAGGTTGCCACTTGCAAGGCTGAACAGTTGTTTTGGGTGCTAGGAATAAGAGGCTTCACTTCAGAATTTTTCTATGAGCAGGGGTCTAGGGGGAGCCCAGAACTCTCCATCTTAGCAAGATGCCTCCATGTCCATATCCTACACACACAACTCTTCCTCCTGTTATCACTCCCAACTGAGTCCATCATGACTCAGTCACTGTGTTCCTTAATTCTGTTAATATCAGTTATCTCAAGAAGACTAAGATTTCCAGATCATCCCTTAACCCTCAGAGTTTGATCCTCTAGTTTCAGGGAAACAGACTGCCTTTGTGACCATCTCTCACTCCTTCCCAACACTTTGAGATACTTCCACTATATCCTCTTGTGCTCAGTGTCATCAACAGTAACTTATGTCCCCCCAACTTCTTG
>NW_028009040.1:0-896 GCF_054177405.1 Leptonychotes weddellii | reverse complement strand
GATTTTATTTATTTTTTAGAGAGCAAGCGAGAGAGAAACAGCATGAGAGGGGAGAGGGTCAGAGGGAGAAGCAGGCTCCCCGCTGAGCAGGGAGCCTGATGCGGGACTCGATCCCAGGACCCTGGGATCATGACCTGAGCCGAAGGCAGACGCTTAACCATCTGAGCCACCCAGGCGGCCCTCATAATTCTCTTTTAAACTATAGCTAATGCTTTCACCTTTTGAATTCTTCCTCATTCCTTGAAGTTCCTGAATCATCTGTCCATGAGCGTTTCTCACCTTCTGGCTTTGTCTCTTTGCATATCTGATACAGTTTAATTAGTTACCCTTCCCCTATATTTCCTGTAAACTAGGTATTAATGAGACGGATCTTAGAGCTGTGGTCCCAGATAGGTGTGTTGGGTGCTACACCTGGAAATCCGTACAGTGTGTTTGCTAGAACACCTCATCTCAGCCTGGAAACCCGAGCATTTCAGATGCCATATGCCCCGGCTATACGACGGATGTGTGCTGACAAACCTGTGGGTGTCCCACTGAGAGCCTGAGGACAGGCATGGGATGCGGACACTCCTCAACACAGCCTGGATCCACGGACACATATACCACCGTGTCCACAGAAAACAAGTGTGACCGACACGAGACACAAGCTGCATTTGTAAAGCACCAGGGTCCCTTGGTGAAGAGAGGTGCCGACACCACCGCAGGTGTGGCCGTGGGAACAGGCACACGCGTACTGCATAGAGACCTGTGAGACAGGCCTGTGATAGGGACGTGCCAAAGCTAGTATTTGAGATACACACATACGGTCACACGGTGTCCATCCACAGATTGCATGTGACAAGGCAGACACAGCCTGGCTTGGAGACAACCACCTTCCCCACCACCCCTGCAGGTTT
>NW_028009039.1:0-896 GCF_054177405.1 Leptonychotes weddellii | reverse complement strand
ATATTGTCTGTGTTCCTTTCTGGTCTATGTTGCTTTTAGGCTCTCTCTTTGCTTAGAGGACCCCTTTCAACATTTCTTGTAGGGCTGGTTTCGTGTTTGCAAATTCCTTTAGTTTTTGTTTGTCCTGGAAGCTTTTTATCTCTCCTTTATTTTCAGTGACAGCCTAGCTGGATATAGTATTCTTGGCTGCATATTTTTCTCATTTAGTGCTCTGAATATATCATGCCATCCTTTCTGGCCTGCCAGGTCTCTGTGGATAGGTCTGTTGCCAATCTAATTTTCTACCATTGTAGTTTACAGACCCCCTGTCCCGAGCTGCTTTCAGGATTTTCTCTTTGTCTCTGAGACTTGTAAGTTTTACTATTAGATGTTGGGTGTTGACCTATTTTTATTGATTTTGAGGGGGGTTCTCTGTGCCTCCTGGATTTTGATGCCTATTTCCTTCCCAAATTAGGGAAGTTCTCTGCTATAATTTGCTCCAATGTACCTTCTGCCCCTCTCTGTCTTTCTTCTTCTTCTGGGATCCCAATTATTCTAATATTGTTTCATCTTATGGTATCACTTATCTCTCCAATTCTGCCCTTGTGATCCAGTAGTTGTTTATCTCTCTTTTTCTCAGCTTCTTTATTTTCCATTATTTTGGTCTTCTATATCACTAATTCTCTCTTCTGCCTCATTTATCCTAGCAGTTAGCGCTTCCATTTTTGATTGCACCCCATTAATAGCCTTTTTGATTTCCACTTGGTTAGATTTTAGTTCTTTTATTCCTCCAGGAAGGGTTTCTCTAGTATCTTCTATGCCTTTTTCAAGCCCAGCTAGTATCTTTATAATCGTCATTCTGAACTCTAGTTCCAACATCTTACTAATGTCCGTATTGATTAGGTCCCTGGCAGTCA
>NW_028009038.1:0-896 GCF_054177405.1 Leptonychotes weddellii | reverse complement strand
ATTCCTTGGCTCATGGATGGCATTCTCCCTAAGTCCTCATGTCGTTTTCCCTTTGTACATGTCCCTGTATCCAAATTGTCTCTTTTTTCAGTACACAGTCATATTGGATTAGGAACCCCCCCCCCCACCTAATGACTTCATCTTAACTGGATCATCTACAAGGACCCTATTTCTGAATAAGGTCACATTCATGGGTACTCAGGGGTTAGGACTTCAACATATATTTTTAAATGCATTTTAAAGATGATTATTATTATTATTATTATTTAAAGATTTCATTTATTCATTTGAGACACAGAGATACAGAGAGAGAGCGAGCATGAGCAGGGGGGGAGGCAGAGGGAGAGGGAGAAGCAGGCTCCCCGCTAAGCCAGGAGCCCGACGTGGGGCTCGATCCCAGGACCCTGGAACCATGACCTGAGCCGAGGGCAGACGCGCAACCATCTGAGCCACCCAGGCTCCCCAGAGATGATTATTATTAAAAAAATCAAGATTACATAGAAGATAGCTCTTCCCTTACATTTCCTAGGTTTTATGAATGGTAACTCCTGAATCCCAGTCATTTTAGCTCTTTGACTTTTTTCACAGTTCTAAACATCGAGGTTTGTAGAATGAATGAAGAATACCTTCTGAAATACAATGTCCACTCCTAGATTGCGAGTGATATGGTCTGGAAAACTTCAGAAATTCTTTCAGCATACCAACATCTTCCTTTTTTTTTTTAAATTGTATTTTATTATGTTATGTTAGTCATCATACATTACATCATTAGTTTTGAGGTAGTGGTCCATGATTCATTGTTTGTGTATAACACTCAGTGCTCCATTCAACATGTGCCCTCCTTAATACCCATCACCAGGCTAACCCATTCCCCCACTCTCCTCCCCTCTAAAACC
>NW_028009037.1:0-896 GCF_054177405.1 Leptonychotes weddellii | reverse complement strand
CCGACGTGGGACTCGATCCCAGGACTCCGGGATCATGACCCGAGACGAAGGCAGTCGCCCAACCAACTGAGCCACCCAGGCGCCCTGGTGTAATTCTTGATAAAGGCAATTTATGAAATGCTCTCCATTTATTCATTAATCCACAGTCATGTCTGGAGCCCCTGTTACTGTCCCAGCCATTGAAGACACAGCAGTGAACAGGACCCATGGTCACAGAGCTTCTGCTTGTTGCAGAGACACTAGGCGTTATTCAGAGGAGCTGGGGAATGCCCTTCTTTGGGCATTTTGAGTGGCTGATAATGTACACTTTAATATAAGAACAGAAGAGCCACAAGGGCAGGGAATTCTCTCTTGGTTCACTGTTATATCCCCAGCACCTAGAACAATGCCTGGCCCATGGGAGGCAGCCAATAAACATTGGGTGAATACAATTGTATGAATATACAAAGCACTGATAGTGGGAATCTAAGAGAAGAATGTTTTTCAGGATCAAAATTAATTCAAACACATCCCCAAATCACTGCTTGATGTGATTTGGATTCCTAGGATTCAGAGAGAGAGAGAGAGAGAGAGAGAGAGAAAGGGGACGGGTAAGGAAGAGCGAGGAGTGGGGGAGAATTCTGCATTATTGCCTTCTTTCTGGGCATGCAGCCTCCAGCCTGCTACAGAATATGGTCAGGCCCAGGGTCGGCACTTACCTGCTTGTGAATAACGCCCACAGCTGAGGAGAAGTCCCTCATACATCCCATAAAGGACACAGACAATGAACACATAATCAAATATATACACAATATCATTTCAGATAGTGATTGTGGTAAGTGACTGTGGAAGTCTGTCCTCTGACCTTTCTGTGCCAGGCGTGGGGGTAGGGAGAAGTGGGGGATTTCCGGGGGGGG
>NW_028009036.1:0-897 GCF_054177405.1 Leptonychotes weddellii | reverse complement strand
AAGGGGAAGAATGAAGCGGGGGAAATTGGAGGGGTAGACGAACCATGAGAGACGATGGACTCTGAAAAACAAACAGGGTTCTAGAGGGGAGGGGGGTGGGAGGATGGGTTAGCCTGGTGGTGGGTATTGAGGAGGGCACATTGTGCATGGAGCACTGGGTGTTATGCACAAACAATGAATCATGGAACACTTCATCTAAAACTAATGATGTAATGTATGGGGATTAACATAAGAAAAAAATAATAATAAAAAAAATAAAAAAAAAAGAATATGGAGTCATGGGACACCTGGATGGCTCAGTCGGTTGAGCGTCTGCCTTCGGCTCAGGTCATGATCCCAGGGTCCCGCATCAGGCTCCTTGCTCAGCAGGGAACCTGCTTCTCCCTCTGCCTGCTGCTCCCCCTGCTTGTGCTTTCTTGCTCTCTCTCTTTCCCTCTCACATACACATAAATAAATAAATGAAAAATCTTTAAAAAAAAAAGAATATGGAGTCATGGGGCTCCTGGGTGGCTCAGAAGGTTAAGCATCTGCCTTTGGCTCAGGTCATGATCTTAGGGTCCTGGGATGAAGCCCCATGTTGGGCTCCCTGCTCAGCAGGGAGTCTGCTTGCCCCTCTCCTCTTGCCCCTCCCCCCCAACTCTCACTCTCTCTCTCTCAAACAAATAAAATCTTTTTAAAAATAGGAGTTTGCCATCGTTTAAATCACAGCTCTAATATTTGTTAGTTTTGTAAACTTGAATAAACTTTATCCTTTCTGAGCCTCAGTTTCCCTATCTGTAAGGTGGAGGTAATAATAGTGCTTCATGAACCATGGTAAAGATTAAAAAGCAGTAATGCATGTACACTGGTTAGCAAATTGCCTGTTTGACAAGAGCAAGCTGCTCATGTTGCTGATGT
>NW_028009035.1:0-11902 GCF_054177405.1 Leptonychotes weddellii | reverse complement strand
GTCTTCCTGGGATGTACAGAGCTGTCCTAGAGCTGCTGCCAGGCTGCTGCACTCTCTGCCGGCTGCCTTGTACGTATGATGGCGCAGTTCTACCTGGGATAGCTGTAGAGGGAAGGCTGGATAAACCTGAGCAAATTCTCCTGAATGTTTTACCATGGAAATTCATGGGCTTTGTTTTTAGATTCAGAAATATTTAAGTAAGGATTTATTATTACACAGTGATGACTTTTCATCCAGAAAGCATTTTCTATAGACAAGTAAATATAAATGCTTGAACATTCTCTAGAGAGCTCAATAAAACTGTAGCTTTTAAATCTAGTTTTAGTAAAATTGTTTTAAAAACACAAATCGAGGGCGCCTGGGTGGCTCAGTCAGTTAAGCGACTGCCTTCGGCTCAGGTCATGATCCCAGGGTCCTGGGATGGAGTCCCACATCAGGCTCCCGGGGAGCCTGCTTCTCGCACTCCCCTTGCTTGTGCTCCCTCTCTCGCTGTGTCCCTCCATCAAATAAATAAATAAAATCTTAAAAAAAAAAAAAAAACACAAATCGATATATTATACTGTTCTTTTGTGGCTGTTATTTCTATGAAAAGCAAATTTCCTTGGTTAGATCAAGTAGATGTGAATTTTGTTCTTGCTGTTATCTTATTTTCAATAAGTAAAAGTCTCTGTGGCAATATTACTGCTACAGTAATAAGAGTTCAAAAAGATCTACTGTATTAACGTCAAGAGCAACTACCCTCATATTCCAGATAATTCAAGTCACGTGGAACAGTCTGTTGGCTTACTAGATCAATTATTTATTATATTTCTCATCAACCTATATACACTTTACTTAATAAAATTTCTGAGGCAACTGACCTTTATATGATGCCTTGGGAAGCTTATCAATAAATAAATCTTAACTGGAGCTTTAATGGACACCAGGCAAAATTCTGTGAAATTTAAATGTTCTGAATCAGCCTCAAAATAACTACCATGTTATGACTCATGTTATTATGAGGGAACAGTGTCACAGGTGCCATAGAGCATGAATCAGACACGTGACAGTAAAAAATGGCGCTGAATGTCATCCTTGGGAAGTCCCACAGAATCAGCAGCTTTGAACTTAAATGAGAGTGAGGTCCTCGTATTATTGTTACTTCATAGATGCAGTAAATGGAGGCAAAGAGAAGCCAACTATCCAAGAAGTGTCAACTGCCCGTTCAACTCCTCACTTCCAGGCAACTGCTTCCAAGCTGGCACTGGAAAGGCTTTGAGGTGGTCAAGTGTCCAAGTAAGCTCTTTTCATATTTGGGGCTTGTATTACATTTCCCTCTGACAGTTCCTCTAAACTCCTGGAGTTTAGAGTGTATAAAAATTTCCTTTCTGTTCTGGCATGGGACTGGGGCCCATCTTTTCTTTGTTTGAGATTAGGTAATGGCACTGTCTGGGTTTAGGATATTCTCCTCCTGTTGTTGAGAGAAATAACTTGTAATTAAGGACAGAAATAGTTGGTTCATTCTTCCTTAGACCAGCCATCCAGTAACCTCTCTTTTCTGAATTTAAACTGACCACAGCGTTCACTTACACTTACAATAGAAGTCTGATTTGGACTACCATCCACCCGTCCCCAAGCACTTTCATTATGTATTAGGGAAATTTCCAGTCATCAAGCTGTGGAACATAGAATATGTCCAAAGAAGCCTATCTCCTCCACACTTAGCGACTGAGCGATAAAATATCTTCTTACAGAAACGTGTAAGGGTTGAAGAGGCTGGACCACTTCAACTGTGGATATCTGCCTTGGGGCTTCTGCCTTGGTAGTATCCCAGAACTCCATCAAGACTGAATCAATGCTGGATCCACCTAACTCTAAAGAGGAATGATGCTAATACCGCAGCAAGAAAGTCGTTCACAACCAGGGTTTTCCCTTGGGTCCTGATTGTGTAGAATCATGGAACTTCATTCACCATCACCGAGGTCTTGAGCAGCACACAAGAGCTTTGCAGTTCATCCCTTCTCAAGCAAATGGAACCGCTGTGATGGGGCTGGTTTCATAAGGGAGTGGGTTGATCTCTCAACTATAAAAAGCTGGGTCCACTCAAGAGGTCACTGAGTCAGAGGTAGGAGGAGCTACCCTAATTGGCTTCCTTAAAAGGTAAGCTAGAGTATCCCAGTGAGATTGTTCTTCCTCAGTTCCACCACTGTACTCCTACCCTGGGGCAACAAAGGAGAGTTACTAATTTTTTAAATACAGTCCTTCAATGCCTCTGGTAGTTATGTTTGACTTGGCATGTACTGGCTCCCAAGAGTTGCTTATACAATATTCAGGAGTTTTGTAAACTGGATGGTAAGCCCCTGTTAGCTTGAATTTTGCCACAGTATACAAGGAAATCAGCAATTGATATAAATCAAGACTTTGTTTCAGAGAGTCAGTTACCTACTGCACAAGTGCCAGAGGCCACTACCCTGTAGGTTTCCCTTTCCAACAGGACCACAGAATGTGGTTTCCTGCCTCCATTAGCAATTTCCTCCCTAACCCAGAACTCCCAATCCAGCAGAGGTGTCCATTCCGAGACTGTAAGTCTACGGATTCTCTTGAATTCAGTTACATCTTCCAGCCCTGCTCTGTAAAAAGTGTATGGATAACTCATAGATGGGCTAAGAAGCTATCTGCCCAAACACCTCATCAACACTGATGACATACTGGGTGACAGGTATTCACTTACAGTCTTGCCATTTATTCAGAAGACCCTACAAGTTTGCCATTATCATCTTCACTTTTCCTTTTAGGAAACCAACTTGGATAGGATTCACGTGACCTGACAAAACCCAGAGAGCAATTGGTTGAACTACTGGCTCATATTTATCTGGCTCAAAAGCCTGTTCCCTGACCACAGTTTATGATGAGTTGTCTTCTCATGGTTTCAAATGCCTCTGAAAAATAGGAACCCCAGAGGGATAACCATTGGGCAGGAAGAGAAAGGATAAAAAGGATACAGGGTGTGTAAGTAAGGGTGGTGAGAAGCGGAACTGAGTCATTTTGTGTCTTCGCTTCCACCCTTCAATGGATGAGTTTGGGCTGGGACTGAAGGGAACCAGAGAGTGGAGCAGAACTTTCTGCAGAAGAGCCTTGGTATCCTCTCTCCTGACATGGGGTATGGACTTCTAGGAACTTGAGGGTTTGGGGTCTGGGCATTTTAGGCACACAAAGAAGATGGGAGGGGTAGAGGAGAAGTCTTCAGCTGTGGGAGGAGTATTTGGCTCCAATGGCTGCAGTGAATCCATCCTTTCTAGTTGAGACTATACTTGGTTTGTGAGACCATTCACTCTCGTTCTGAGTTTCTAAAGCTTCTGAAGATGCTGCACTACTACTGCCTGTAGGAATTCATTTGAGAAGGAGTTCACCAGTTCTAGGTTCTGGAATCCATCAACTTCAGAGAGGGCCATCATGAGCCCCTTATCTGACACTTAAGGAAATGTTTACCATTTCCAGGAAATGCAGAGCTTTCAGCTGGACAAGGTCACCACCTGTCACTGAAGGCAGGAACAGCGTCCAAGCCAAGGTTCTATTGTAAGAGTAGTGAAGAGTAGTCACTTTCCTCAAAGATCCAGGACTTTGAAATTTTAGAGTTGTGTAGTTCCAGATTTGTCAGGAATTGGGGGAGTTTTGGTGACTGGGAGTTTCCTCAAGTATGTAACATGCAACTACAGTTTAGTCAGATGGAGGCACTTCTTCCCAACTTCCTTAATTAAAGCTGGGATGATTTCAGAGCCATTTATGCCTCAGCTCCGTAGCATCCCACACTCAATGACAGGAACCCTGATCCCATGTATGGCCAGAAGAGAAGCCTTACCTGCAACAGCCAAACATTCTGATGATCAAAGGACTAAAATCAGCTGCCTTCAACTTGAATCAGAGAGTGGAATGATTAATGTTCAGGGCTCCTGAACAGTGTCAAAGCTCCACTGAGCCCCCATATATATATCCTTTGAGGAGGCCAGGATGGGTTCTGTGTAAGAACTGCCATCCATATAAAGCAGATACCCTCAAGCACTTTCCCAAATACAGTCCATACATACATACCCTGTAAGGTGTCAGGTACATGTCTCCATAGTGCAGAATGCTCAACTAGCATCTTCCAAAGCTTACAAACTCTGCAGAGGAAGAAAACTGACATTCATCTCCAAAGCTGATGAGAGCCCACAGTTTTACCTCTGGCCCCTTGCTGTCCTCCTCCATGGCTACAAGGCCAGAAAGTGGGTGGATACCTGCTCCAACTGTGCCCTCAGCCCTTATTCCAGTATTTTTCCTTTTAGGGCACTTGGACTGGGCCATATGGCTCTATACCCCTCTGACACCTCTATACCTCTGCCTCTTCCCTGAGCTTTGAGGTACTTGCCCTTCAGAACAGTGAAAACACCCCTCCCCTGGACACTGGTCCATACCTGGAAATCTGAATCTCTTCTGTAATGCACAGAAATGAGAATGTCTTCAGCATCACAGAGCCAGGCAATGCCAAGGTGATTACCAAGCTTTGCTCTCTGCCCACTGTATACATGTACTGTGATGAAGAAATCAAATCTTTTGCCTTCTTGGGTGAGCTGAGGGGTCTCAGGAACTGGAGAGTTGTTTAAATGTCTGGAGAGGTGACAGCTGGATTCTGGGCACTGTATCCTCTTATTTTCCTATGAGTCTTTCAGTGGAGAGGACAGAGCTTTGATTCAGATCTGAAAGAGAAACCATATATTAATACAAAAATCTGATAACTGGGGAAAAGCAGCCAATATCCAGGACACTTAACAATGCCCAAAAGATATTCTGTAAATATGGTTTACCAACTGAGTTATCCAGAACATATGGGAGAATGCAAGGAGATTCCAAGGAGAAGGAAAATCTAGGGAAACTAATATCACATTGGCCATGGGATTATGTTAGGTTTTGCCTTCGAGGCAAATATAGATTGAAATGTAAAGTGATGTTTTACCTTTAGAATTTTTCTTCAAAGGAAATATAGGGATATCCAGGGAATCCCTACACATATGAAACAGGAAAGTCCTATGCGTTAAGGAAGACTTGACCTAGGTATCACTGTGTTTTGTCCATGTTTCCAAGTGGTAGGCATCAAAGAAGGTCATGAGTGGATCAAAACCGTAAATAAAAAGCAGCTTCTCAGTAGCTGATATTTCTTAGATTATGGAAAATGCCACCTAGGTCCCACAAACTATCCAAATGTCCGGTGTTAAACAGTCATCATTCTGAGCCAGGAAGAGGTGCTGCTATGGCATGACCCTGACATGTATTTCTCTGCAAACTACAATCATGAATTCATGGGGTTTAAGGTGAATTCAACTCAATGAAAATGGCATGGGAAAAAAAAATAACCAACACACTAACTATTAAAAAGAGGTAGGAGTGCAAAAGTAACTGAATATTAATATTCAAAGAATCCTTTGCCTTGGAGCAAAGCATTTAAAAATCATCCAATAATTTTAGTAATGGATAAAAAACAAATCATTAAAAACCTTAAAAACAGGACTTCAAAGCAGAATTATAAGGATGAAAGATTACAAAGAAGGAAAAATGACTTGGCAAAGCTCCAAAACTTCCAAAAATAAAATAAAAACCATTTAAAAGAGACCCCATTGGGAGGTACAAGAAGGGAAAAGAGACACTGCTGAAAAGTCACTCATTAATGTTGCTGACAAGCTTAAAATGAGCAAGAGAGAAAAGGATTAAGTAAAAACCATTGAAAGCTGTGAAAGACAAGCCCACAACCTATAAAATGCATCTTACTGCTAAAGATTATAAAGGACATGATATGACAAAAAATAATTTCATGAATTCAATAAAGAAGTATTAAAACGTGCAAAAATGAATTTGTGAGTTTGTGGAAACACAGTTTGGATAAACGTATATAAAGCAATACAAAATAAGAGTGCCCCCAAAGAGGCTGTAATTCAAAGATGAATGATTTGAGGATCATTAATAAAAGCTCAAGTGAGATATGAGATGATATTCGGTGAACAAAATGGGATCATGAAGAATGCCTACAAAATCTTCAGGGGAACCAACTGTGACCGGTAATCTTAGAACCAAGTGAACTCTTCCTCAACTCACAAGAGATGGACTTAGAGAAGATTGTGTTAAGTGTAACACACAGATGAATCAGCAATAATTTAACTAGTGGCACAGAGACTGTGCCGAGGACAAAAAGGACTCACTACGAGAAAGCAGTCAAAGCAAACATTTCAAAATGGGCTCTGTCAACAGAAACTGTCTCATGAAAGAGAAATTAAATGTATATTTAATAACATAGCCATACAAGCAAACTTTAGAACTAATGGTTCCAAGTTATTTATTCACACAACACTGTATTGAACAACTTCCCACCCACGCAGGAACAGTGACTTTAGGACGGGGACTTTAGTGATTTCAGGATGGGTGATTACACAGCTTAGCCCCTCCCTCCAAATCCCTTAAAGAGTCACTAGGAAGAAGCCCTTCCTCATCCTCAGTATCACCTTAATATTTTTAGAGCATTGCTAACCATTAAGATTTCCCAGCCCTTTCCAGGCTATTTGGACACAGCTGCTTAGTTCTGGGGTGCAACATTTGTTTTCTCCATACCAAAACGATGTTCTCCAACAAATCTGCCAATAAAAATGACTGATATCTATATCCATTCACCTGTCTTTCCTTGCCTTTCAGAACTGCAATCTGGAAAAATGATATTATTAAGTGAGCTGAATCCCAACACCAGTTATGGGCCAGGCTATTCCAGGTACTAAGGAGATAAAAGTTTACAAGTTAACATAACCAAAATCGTCTTGCTTTCTTGCCTCTTACCTTCTAGCAACACACAAATTGGAAAGCAAAGGCAATTAAATGTGAAGGAAGTGTAAAACCAAAGGAAATGTATCTTTCAAATTAATACTGTAATAGAAAAACCTTTCAAATCCAACCTTTCATAATTTTTAACATCCCTCCCCCCCCCCCAGGAACAGTGTGGGTCCATGGCATGGGAGTCCCTGAAATTTGGACTTCTTGAAACTCGGTCACATGCCTGAGATAAAAAGGCTCGGCAATGGGCAGTGTGAACGTAGGGATCAGACGGAAACCAGGGTCACAAATAGGCCAAGTGATTTCTCTTCTAGGAGGGTTCACTAAAGAGCTGGGGGGCTGAACTTTTAGCTCCCAGGCTAGAGAGTAGGAAGCAGCCATCTTCATCTGTCCCATCAGTGCTGAAAGCCTTCAGGGAGCAAAGGAGGGACACAAAATGGAGTCTGGAGGCTGGTACACCAGCCCTGCCCACACTGCATCCTGGAGAGGCATTTCCACTGAAACAAGACAGCCTGAGAATCAGTGCAGCAGGCCCCCCCTCTCCAAGAAGATGGCACAGACAACTAAGTCCCAACAAGTTTATTGATTACATAGAGTGCTGCAAAGCTTCAACTCTAAGGGAAATAGAATCGAGCTTCCTTTCTACATTCTTATTTTTTCATTTTTTCATTTTTTCATTTTCTTATATTTTCCAAGTTCTTTTATTTATTCTTATTTATATATTTATATATTTTAAATATATATAATTTTTTTGCATACTTTCATTTCTTTTTTTTATTTTGGGTTCTAGATTCTTTTAACAAGAAGAACAAAACACACCCAGGATCTAGTTTTTTTTCCTTGCTTTTTGTTTTTGTTTTCCTATTTTTTCTTTTTCTTCTCTTTCTTCATTTTTTTTTCTGGATAAAATGACAATGACCCCAAAAGGAAGAACACGAGGTAGAACTCACAGCCAGGGATTTAATCAATATAGATATAAGTAAGATGTCTGAACTAGAATTTAAGACAATGATTATAAGGATACTAGCTGGGCTTGAAGAAAGCATAGAAGACAAGAGAGAATCCCTTACTGCAGAGACAGAAGATCTAAAATCTAGTCAGCCCAAAATTAAAAATGCTATAACCAAGTTCCAAACACAAATGCAGGCCATAAAAATGAGGATGGATAAACCAGAGGAGCAATGAGTGATACAGAAGATATAATTATGGAAAATAATGAAGCTGAAAAGAAGAGGGAAAGAAAGGTAATGGACCATGAAGGCAGACTTAGGGAACTCAGTGACCTATTAAAACGTTAATAACATTTGTATCATAGTAGTCCTGGAAGATGAAGAGAGAGATAAAGGGGAAGAAGGCTTATCTGAACAAACTACAGCTGAAAACTTCCCTAATCTGGGGAAGAACACAGACATCAAAATCCAAGAAGCACAGAGAACTCCCATTAAATTCAAAACCCGTCCATCACCAAAGCCTATCATAGTTAAATTCACAAAATATGCAGACAGTAAAAGAATCCTGAGATCAGCAAGAGAAAATAGGTCCTTAGCCTAAAAGGGAAGACAGATCAGGTTCACAGCAGATCTCTCCAGAGAACTGGCAGGCCAGAATGGAGTGGAAGGATATATTCAATATGCTGAATGGGAAAAATATTCATGCAAGAATTCCTTATTCAGCAAGGCCATCATTCAGAATAGAAGGAGTTATAAAGAGTTTCCCAGACAGACAAAAACTAAAGGAGTCCGTGACCAGTAACCCAGCTCTGCAAGAAATTTTAAGGGGGACTCTCTGGAGACAAAAAGACTGAAAGCAACAAAGACTAGAAAGGACCAAAGAACATCAACAGAAACACCAACTCTACAGGTCACACAATGGCTCTAAATTCGTATCTCACAATAATCACTCTGAATGTAAATGGACTAAATGCATTAATCAAAAGACATAGGGTTGGGCGCCTGGGTGGCTCAGTTGGTTGAGCGACTGCCTTCAGCTCAGGTCATGATCCTGGAGTCCCTGGATCGAGTCCCGCTTCTCCCTCTGACCCTCCCCCCTCTCATGTGCTCTCTCACTCTCATTCTCTCTGTCTCAAATAAATAAATAAAATCTTTAAAAAAAAAAAAAAGACATAGGGTATCAGAATGGATTAAAAAAAAAAAAACAAGACTCATCTATATGCTGCCTACGAAAGACTCATTTTAGACCCAATGACACCTGCAGATTGAAGGTGAGGGGGTGGAGAACCATTTCTCATGTTACTGGCCATCAAAAGAAAGCTGGCATAGCAATCCTTGTATCAGACAAATTAGATTTTAAACCAAAGACTGTAGGAAGGGATGAAGAGGGACACTATATCATACTTAAAGGGTCTATCCAACAAGAAGACCTAACAATTATAAATACATATGCTTCTAACTTGAGAGCAGCCAATTATATAAACCAATTAATAATAAAATTAAAGAAACACATTAGTAATAACATGTTAATCATAGGGGACTTTAACAGCCCACTCACAGCAATGGACAGATCATCTAAGCAAAAGATCAAGGAAACAAGGAAACGAGGGCTTTGAATGACACACTGGACCAGATGGACTTCACAGATATAGAGCATTCCATGCTAAAGCAACATAATACACATTCTTCTCGAGTGCACATGGAACATTCTCCAGAACAGATCACATACTGGGTCACAAATCAGGTATCAACCAGTACCAAAAGACTGGGATTATTCCCTGCGTATTTTCAGACTACAATGCTTTGAAAGTTGAACTCAATCACAAGAGGAAATTTAGAAGGAAGTCAAATACTTGGAGGTTAAATAACATCCTACTAAAGAATGAATGGGTCAACCAGGAAATTAAAGAAGAATTAAAATTTCATGGAAACAATGAAAACACAACTGTTCAAAACCTTTGGGATGCAGCAAGGAGGGAAGGTACACAGCAATACAAACCTTTCACAAGAAAGAAGAAAAGTCTCAGATACACAAGCTAACCTTACACCTAAAGGAGCTAGAGAAAGAACAGCAAATAAAGCCTAAACCAAACTGGAGATGAGAATTAATAAACAGAACAGAAATCAATGAAAGAGAAACCAAAAGAACAGTAGAACAGATCAACGGAACTAGGAGCTGGTTCTCAGAAGGAATTAATAAGATCAACAAACCCATAGCCAGACTTATCAAAAAGAGAAAGGACTCAAATTAATAAAATCATGAGTGAAAGAGAAGAGGTCACAAGAAACACCAACGAAATATAAACAATTATAAGAACATATTATGAGCAACTATATGCCAACAAATTAGGCAATCTGGAAGAAATGGATGCATTCCTAGAAACATAAAAACTACCAAAAAGTGAAACAGGAAGAAACAGAAAACCTGAACAGACCCATAACCAGCAAGGAAATTGAAGCAGTAATCAAAAATCTCCCGGGGGGAGGAGCAAGATGGGGGAGGAGTAGGAGACCTAAATTTCATCTGGTCCCAGGAATTCAGCTGGATAGGGATCAAACCATTCAGAAACACCTACAAACTCAACAGGAGATCAAAGAAAAGAATAGCAATTCTATGAACAGAAGAGCGACCACTTTCTGGAAGGTAGGACGTGTGGAGAAGTGAATCCGAGGTGACATACGGGAAGACAGACCACAGGGGGAGGGGGCCTCCGTCAGCTGCTACCGGCAAGTGATACAGCAGCGGAGCACAAAATTGAAACTTTTAGAAGTCTGCTCCACTGAGGGACGTTGCTCCAATGGGTGTGTTGGGGGGTAGGGGCGGAGGTGGTGGTGGTGGAACACTCGCTGAGACAGTGTGGTCTCAGGACCCTTGGGGTCACAGAAAGACCAGGGGTTCCTGAATGCGGCAGAGCTCCCAGGTATCGGAGTGGGGAAGCCGGCAGCAAAGACAGAGCCGAGGAGTGGGCTCTCAGCTCAGAGTTGCCATAAACTGTGATCCGCTGCACAGCTGGGCCACTGCCCTTTGAGCAGGGACCCAACAAGCGGCAGAATCGGGGAGACTCCCCTTCTTCCCCCGGAGCAGCGGCTCAGGAGCCCACTGTAGGAATCTGCTGGGTCTGGAGACTCCAAACGGGGTCATGTGCCAGAGACAGAAATGCTCGGTCACGAGCCAGGTGAGCACGGAGTGCAGCCGAAGATCAGGGAGACAGGAGTGATTGACTGCTTTTCTCTGAGGGCTCACTGAGGACTGGGGCCCCAAGTTCTCAGCTCCTCTGGGACCAGAGATTGGGAGGCCGCCATTTTCACTCTCGTCCTCCAAAGCTGTACGGAAAGCTTGCAAGGAACAAAAGCTACTGGGAGCAAACCCAAGCAGATTACTTAGCCTGGTCCCTGGCAAGGGCGGGCAAAGACATTTGAGAATCTCTTCAACAGGCCCCTCCCCAGAAGATCAGCAAGAACATCCAGCCAAGACCAGGTTTACCGATCAATGAGAACAGCAGAACTCCAGCACTAGGGGAATACAGCACATAGAATTCATGGCTTTTTTCCCATGATTCCTCAGTCTTTCAAAGTAAATTTTTTTTAATTTTCCTTATTTTTTTTCTATTTTCTTCTTCCCTTTTTCAACCAACATCTTATCAATTCCTTTTTAAAAATCTTTTTCAATTCTCATTTTTAGTCATATTTTATCCCTAATGTAAAATTTTTTGTATGTAAGTTTTTCTTTCTTTAAAATTTTGGGATACAGTTTCTTCTAACAAACCAAAATATACCCTAAATCTAGTGTATGATGTCCTAGTTTCCTGCCTGATCACATTCTCTTTTGTTTTCATTCTTTTTTCAACCAACTTCTTATCAATTCCTTTTTAAAAATCTTTAATTTTCATCTTTACATTCATATTTCATCCCTTCATTGTATTTACCCTTATTTTTGTATATACATATAAGTTTTTCATTCTTTAAAATTTTGGGAGGCAATTTCCTCTAACAGACCAAAATACACCCAAAATGTAGTGTGTGGCTCTGTTCTATTCAACAGCCTGATCACATTCCTTTTTTTTTTTTTCTTTCCCTTTCTTTTCCCCCTGGTTTCAGATCTCTTCTGATTTGTTTAGTCTGTATTT
>NW_028009034.1:0-897 GCF_054177405.1 Leptonychotes weddellii | reverse complement strand
AAAAAAATATGTAACATACTTTTTCAAAAGAAGAGAGAAAAATAATTACTGAAGCAGAAACTTTTATAATCATTATTTAAAGAATTTTTAATAACCTTTTTTATTTCTAGAATATAAGAAACTTAAAAGGGAAATTTTTCCACTTTCAATAATCCTTTATCTTATTGTATAAAAGCCCCTCTGTGAATTACATTTTAATGAAGAATTAACAAAACACCTATGGCTATTCTAAGTGATTTGTTGTCATGAATTTTTTCTAGAAATAAAAGGACAGTGAATTCGAACACTATTATACAAGCATAGAAAGATGTGTGATGTATAGTTTCAATACTCTATCCAACCTTCCTCTAGGCAAGTACATGAATTCTTGAAAAGTATGCTTTATTCCAATACAAAATAAAGCACTGACCATCCCTGAGTTAGTAGTCACATGTGTAAAGTTAACTGCCAAAGACAAAAAGTACTTAGACTATTGTATCATGTGACTGCCTAATAATTTTGATTTAAAAAATGTGAATGGAGATAAAAAATTATCTAATACTATAGCGCCCACTGATTATTTGCAGGATATGCTTCTCATGAAATACAAAGATGTGTCTCCAAAAGTTATTTTCTAGGTGGACAGGTAACACTATGTCTTTTGACTATAATTTCTTGCACACCCAGTACGTTACAAGGCTTTTTAGTATATGAAATTGTATCCTACCTCTGCTCAAATTGATTTTTTACTGAGTCTGAGTTTTGGTTTGTGCTGGGAGGGCATACTTTATAGTTTTATAAATGTTCTCTTTTGTGGTATCCCAAATCAAACCCCCTTCTGTATTAGAATCAGCATGCATTAGAGTAGGTGACTACCTTCACTATATAAATGTGAAAAGCTTCTATTTCCCACCAAAC
>NW_028009033.1:0-897 GCF_054177405.1 Leptonychotes weddellii | reverse complement strand
GTTGGCTGTGTCTGCCTTCAGCTCAGGTCATGATCCCGGGGTTCTGGGATCAAGCCCCGAGTCAGGCTCCCCGCTCAGCGGGGAGTCTGCTTCTCCACCTGCCCCTCCTGCCCTTGCGCGCACCCCCCCTCATGCTCTCTAGCTTGCTCTCTCTCTCTCTCAAGTAAATAAATAAAATCTTTAAAAAAAAAAAAAGAAACTCTGAAATAAACAAGAATCATCAAACAGGAGAATTTGATGAAGGGAAGGTTTGAAGCTCTCCAGGTTTGTAGCATCACCTGGTGCAATGGATCAAGTTGTGTCTCCGCCCCGAATTCAGAAGTTGAAGTCCTCACCCCCCAGGTGAGGGTATTTAGAGAGGGCCTGTGGGAGGTAATCAGGGTTAGATAAGGTCAAGGGAGTGGGGTTTTTATGAAGGTATTCGTGGCTTTACAAGAAGAGAGACACATTGAGAAGGGACCACCTGCAAGCCAGGAAGTGGGCTCTCGCCAGGAACAGAATCAGCCGGCACCTTGACCTTGGACTTCCCAGCCTCCAGAACGGTGAGAAATAAACGTCTGTTGTTTAAGCCATTCAATCAATAGCAGACAGAGCAGACTAATGTACCTGGTCTTAAACCCCAGGAATTCCCTGGGAAGAAAACCCTCTAGGACCGGTATTTCAGACTCATTTAAAAAACACAACGAAAGGAGAAGAGCCCAAATGTTAGTGTATTTCTCACAATCATAAAGTAGGCCTGTTACAGTGATAATCTTTATTTTCAGAAAGGAAAGACTATCCCCCTGCTGGATGTTCCAGTGGTATCTCAGCCTTTGGTCAGGAGCGGGAAGGTTGACGTGGTGCGGGAAGGCAATAAGAGGCAGGCAGTGCAGTGGGAAGAGCGGGGCTCAGGAATTA
>NW_028009032.1:0-897 GCF_054177405.1 Leptonychotes weddellii | reverse complement strand
GGCTCTTCTTTTCACTACATCTGTGTCTTTGGGGTAAATACCCAGGAGTGCAATTGCTGGGTCATAGATAGGGTAGCTCTATTCTTAAATTTTTGAGGCACCTCCACACTGTTTTCCAAAGTGGCTGTACCACTGAAAGTTCTATTTTGGATTGAGAGTAGCATTTATAGGGGATTTCACTAAAGATAAATTTTTTCTTTCATAATAGCCCCTACTCCATAGTCAGCTAATTAATAAGTCAGCTATTTGAGTTTTGCCAGTTACTAATTATATACATTCTTATTGTGCCTGCTTCCACTGTGTAAATAATCACAGGATGGGTTACTGGTTCCACCATGAGACAGACTCAGGTCAAGGCTCCATCCATTGTTGTACTTCAATAAACCACTCTAATCTGTGGAGGTTAGTCGTGGTTTAATTTCTAGGGATTAACCTCAGTGAAGAGCTCTGGGTAGATCTAATAACCTTCCAAAAAGTCTGTGTATTTTCATCTCTGGTGTAGAGTTCTACCACCACCTTCCTCCATTTGGGGAAGACTTAGAGAACGATTCATGTTATAACCTGTGGCCACACTGTATCTTATGGTTTAGGCCTGCTTCTGGCACAGAGGACCAGGACTTCATCATTAAAATTAAATTCAAAGATCTTTTTTCCAATCCATACTCCCTCCCCATCATTATCTCCAGCCTATAGAAGATTGTCATCCCAGAGCTTTCACTAAAACTTTGGAGAAGAGAGTGTCTTCTGGTCTTTCCAGGAAAATAGTAGGAGGTGGCTGAGCAGCTTGCACAAAATAGATATGCCCAATATCCCCAAGGCCTCCACACTCCTTGCTTTAGCATGCCAAGAAGTGTCATTTCAACTTCATTGGTAGTATTTCACCACTGAGTTCAGTTT
>NW_028009031.1:0-897 GCF_054177405.1 Leptonychotes weddellii | reverse complement strand
CATATTTTAGTTATTTTTTGTTGAACTAAAGTGAATAATTCATACATACACATCTTGTTTCTTATTTCCTCTGAAAATTAGGGGAAGGATCAAGTTGTTTATATAATGTATTCTCCAAAGCACTTTCCAAAAAACCTTACATAACTCACAGTTCAAGGTGATTTTATATAACATAGTACCTAAGACTGCTTCTCTTGGATGAGATAAGAATGAATCTTTATTTATTTGAATCCCAGGTATACATTGGCCACTGACTAGATGTGTAATTTTTGATTCACTGATCTGAGCTCTCATTTTCTCATTTAAGAAGACTGATAATGGGCCTTTTATTATGTAATTCATCTGATTATTGGGTGACCTACTCTATGGAAAGTTCTTCAGCCAGAGACCAAAACATGCTAATAGCTTATAAATGGGAACCCGTTTTATTATTTTCCTGTAAACATTGATTTCTCTCATGTCTTCAAAAGAAGATGCTCTTCATTATCTTATACACCATGAGTATTTCAGAGATCCTCTGCCCTGCCCTGGGTGTCATTCCTGGTTTCCAGTGCAATTTCTTGATTATTGTACATCACTAACTTATAAAATCCCCTCCTTATTTAAAGCTCACGATGTTGTGCCATGGCACCCTCAGTCATTCCTTGTTCTAAGTCATCTTTTAAAATCTTGGTCCTGCTGTCTCATTTCAGATGTTGGCAGTTGCTTGAGTCTGGTTGGAATGCATCCAGACTAAAAACACCTCTCTTCACAATGAAACACTGGAGAAATCTCAAGTGAGTCAGTGAGGAACATGTGCTCACAGATTCACTACATGTATTTCTACAATTTTTCATGTTACTATTTCATTTTTTTAAATTTTATTTTATTATGTTATGTTAGTCACCATACAATACA
>NW_028009030.1:0-897 GCF_054177405.1 Leptonychotes weddellii | reverse complement strand
TCAGTGGGTGGGACCCAAGTGAGACTATCAAAATTAGGAAAGGGGTGTCAAGCCATAAAGCTGTATGGAAATATTAGAACAAGAGGAGCCAGAGGGGCCCTTGAGAAGCCAGGCAAGGAGCCAAGGGGCTATCAGAGAGCAAGGGGAGGGCAAGAAGCAGCAAACAAAATGAAGGGAGATGCCTGTGGCAGGTCTTTCGTGTGCTCCCAATGTGTGATCTCCTGGGGCCCAAAAGGGGAAAGAATGATGGGACCATGATAGGGATTGGCTGGCAAGATATGGGGAGGTTTGCTTAGTTCATGGCCAGATGGAGCAACTGTGTTGACTCTTTGCATGATATAGATTCCATTGTATTAATTCTTTCAAATTAATCGGTAGCCAGTGATCTCTAAAGGAAGGGTTGGTGTCCACTTTTCCCTGCCGTGGGATCAGAAAACTCTGTTTGCTAGCAGGCGATATTTGTAGGGAGGAGTGAAATCATTTAGTGTAGGCTTCTTTCCTGGAGGGCACTGTCACATTATTCTGCAGAGAAGCTATCACACGCTGCTGTGTGGGGTCACACTGTGCAGCGAGAGTAGAGTAGGGGTAGCATTGACCGTGTGTGCCCACTCTCGGTTTGGTTCACTGGTTCACTCTGCTTGTCATGATGGCGGCCTGTGGAAATAAAATCCAGAAAATACGATGCCAAACAGTAGCCAGAGAATTCACTAATAATCCCTTCTTGGTGTGTGTCTTAGAAGTAGCATCATGTTTATTTATTTTTTATTTTTTTTATTCTTATGTTAATCCCCATACATTACATCATTAGTTTTAGAGGAAGTGTTCCATGATTCATTGTTTGTGCATAACACCCAGTGCTCCATGCAGAATGTGCCCTCCTCAATACCCACCACCAGG
>NW_028009029.1:0-897 GCF_054177405.1 Leptonychotes weddellii | reverse complement strand
GACTCTGCATTGAGCAAGACAGAGTCCTGTGTATATAAGCCAAGTCCTGTAAAACCTGCCCAGTATAAACCACACCTGATGAGCGGTGCCTGTTTTCAGGAACAGAGGGCCAGGAAGATCTGAAAGGCACATCCAGAATCAGTTGCCATTAGCAGGCATCTAAGAAAGAGTGCTAGGAACTTGATTATTATTATTTTTTAAATAAACTCTAAGAATACATGCCTACAGATGAAATCTAATCACTGAAAAATACCTTCCCCTCTAGGATGACATTTTCCTGGGACAAGTTCTTTCCCTCCCCTTCTAGTCCGTTCCTCTCCTCCACCTGCATTCCAAATTTGGTGTTCAAATGGGCATAGCCAGAGCTAGAAGTCAAAGGTGTGGTAGAAAACAGATGGTGAACTAACCACTTCAGAATTTATTTCCAACAAGTTTAAAGACCTTGTGCTTTTTTGCCATGCCTAGGACAGGAACTTTATTTTTAACGGTAATAATTAAAAATCTTTATATATATTTAGCGACAGAAAACTGTTGAAGACAACTTGGGGACCGTGTCTCCTCCTGCTGGAGCTCTAGCATTTTGAAGGGCTTTAAGGGGCAGCTTACAGGTTCAGCCACCGCGAGTGTGGGTAGCGCCCCAGCCCAGGATACTGGAAGGAGCTGGAGTCAGTGTGGGAGGCTATGTGTGGTTCAGAGTTGGGGTACCAGAGCTCTACAGCAGGTGTCAAATTCTGGCTCCGCAACCTACGTCTGCAACTTACATAAACTCTGTGTCCTTGTTTCCTCATCCGCAAAATGCATGTGTTAATAGTAGTTCATGACTTTGGAGAGGTTTAAATGAAAACTGTTACAAATGCTCTGGCCCCTCCTAAAATGTTCTTTTATCATGGTTCTGTG
>NW_028009028.1:0-897 GCF_054177405.1 Leptonychotes weddellii | reverse complement strand
GCCAAATGACCTTCGGGGCCTCAACTTCCCACTCTGTTAAGTGGGATCACCAAGGGTAATTGTTATTATTAAATGAATCAACATATGTGCTGGCCTCACCCAGTGCTATAGAACAGTTAGTTTCGGGACGCCTGGGTGGCTCAGTCGTTAAGCGTCTGCCTTCAGCTCAGGTCATGATCCCAGGGTCCTGGGATCGAGTTCCGCGTCGGGCTCCCCGCTCTGCGGGGAGCCTGCTTCTCCCTCTGCCTCTGCCTCTCTATCTCTCATGAATAAATAAATAAAATCTTTAAAAGAACAGTTAGTTTCTATCATCATCACCATCGTTGTTGAAGATAACTGGAGGAGATACCTGGTTTGGGTGTAGACGTCACTGTCTAGTTCACGATTGGAAATGTGGACCTGGGACTCAGGACCAGAGCAATGATAAGACCTATACTGACATTCATTCATTCAATAAGTATTTAGCTCTTCGTATATGCCAGGTCATATGCTAACCCTGTGGGATGTGGCGGTGTGCAAAAGACAGGATTGCTGCTCTTGTGGGGAACAGACAGGAAACAAGTAAAACCAAAAATAAACTAATTTCAGATAGAGCAAGAAAGGGTTGAAAAAGGAGAGGAGAATCAAGAAATTAGTGTGTCTCAGAAACCAGGTGTGTTAGCACAATTCATTTGGAAAAAGAGTCCCACACACTGTATTTTTTCAACTATAAATATTTTATTTTATTATTTATTTATTTATTTTTTTAAAGATTTTTATTTATTTGACAGAGAGAGATACAGCGAGAGAGGGAACACAAGCAGGGGGAGTGGGAGAGGGAGAAGCAGGCCTCCTGCCGAGCAGGGAGCCCGATGCGGGGCTCGATCCCAGGACCCTGGGATCATGACCTGAGCCGAA
>NW_028009027.1:0-897 GCF_054177405.1 Leptonychotes weddellii | reverse complement strand
GAGAAAATGATTAGGGACCAGGAGGAAAAAGGACTTTGCCCTCATCCCCAGGTTGTTTGGGATGAAAAGATAAGAGAATACCTCTTCTGTGCAGAAGTGAGCCACAGTCATAGGGCAATAATAGATGAACATAAAGAAAATTTATAATAAAAGAACGCAGAGGATTCAGGAAACACCTCAGTTTAACAAAAACTGAACAGACGGAAGGAACAAAAGCATCTTAGCAGAGCCCAGCTTAGATGGAATCCTACCCTGAACACTTCCTTTCTTCCCTCATTCTTCCTCTATAATCCTGGTCACTATGTAAAACTCCCAGATTTTATTTGCTTACTTTTTTTAAACTTTTAAGAATCGGTGGAAACTCTTCAATTAGAAACATTTAAAACCAGAAAAGGTTCAAAATGAAAAGGAAATGACAATTTTAAAATAGTAACACTTTAAGCTTACTTAAAATAATTATACTTTAAACTTATGGTAATGAGTATGTTCAAATTTATTGATTTTTTCCAGCTTTATTGAGATATAACTGACATATAACATGGTATAACTTTAAGGTGCACAACTGTTGATTTGGCGCACATGTATTATAAAATCATCACCACTGTCCCATTAGCTAACACCTTGATCATGTGCCATAATTATAACTTATTTTTGTGGTGAGAACACTTAAGATTTACTCTCTTAGCAACTTCCAATTATATAATACAGTATTTTTAACTATAGTCACCGTGTTGTACATTAGATTCCCAGAACTTACTCATCTTATAACTGTAAGTTTTTACCCTTTGACCAACATCTCTCCAATTCCCCCCTTTCAGTCCTTAATAACCACCAACCATTCTAATATTTTTTATAGGAGTCCAGATTTTTAGATTCCACATATAAATGTTATACAGT
>NW_028009026.1:0-897 GCF_054177405.1 Leptonychotes weddellii | reverse complement strand
TTTACATGTAAAATCTCTAACTTTGTTTAACCTTGGTTCTTATGCTTGTTAGTTAGAAAGTGTGTTAACATCATCTTTTGAATGACCTAATAAGTACAAACATACTGATAAGTCTTGTCAGTATTTGGCAACCCTGTCATAACTGATAAGAAATGAATCATAGACTACATCAATATGAAGGCAAAGCTCCATTATAGAAGAAAATTCATTCTGGTACATGTATTGGGTTTCTGAATAACAGAACTAAATTACGTTAGCAAGAAGTTTCAAAGTAGCAGTATTTTTATGTCAGTCTAAGAGAGAAGGTATCCACCACCTGATAAAAGGCTTATTAAGTCATATGATGATAAGGAAATATTTTTTAAAAAGGAAATTTTTTTTCTTTTCATCTGGACTGAAGCTGTATGTGGCCGAGACACACTAAAGTATAGTAGGAAGTGATGCGTATATCAACTGTTGAGCAATCTCTGCAGTGAATTTTAACGCCAGGGGTCTGCCATATGCATTAAAAGGAGAAAGGCATATGAACACCTCCAAGAATGCCTGCAGCCTTTTGTCTTTGAACTGTGGACATACACTTTTGTCCCAGGCTCTGGTGACACTCCTTTATTGCTGCATCACAGGGGAGTAATTCTTATAAGTCCCAGTCTGAATTTGATACAACAGGGCCCCTTTGGACTAAGTCTCCTTATCCTCCTATTTTGCTTTAGTAAGTGACTTTACCATTAAAGTCTTTTCTGCTACACTATGATTAACACAATTAATCTCCACCACCACCTCCACCACCACCACCATTTCATTTTTATTTTTACTTTTTTAATTTTTTTGGTGGTTTTTTTAATTGTTATGTTAATCACCATACATTGCATCATTAGTTTTTGATGTAGCGTTCCATGA
>NW_028009025.1:0-897 GCF_054177405.1 Leptonychotes weddellii | reverse complement strand
TCATCTAGAACTAATGATGTAATGTATGGGGATTAACATAAGAATAAAAAAAAAGAATACAGGGGTTAGATTTTTAATATATAATAAAAATTAAGTTTATCCAAAAAAAAAAAAAAAAAAGAAGACGGATAGCCAAGCGTACGGCCATGGAAATGCTTGACGCTTCCAATGTCCTGACGGCTTCCGGACCCAACTCCCGCACATCAGGCCTGTAAATGAGGAAGCTGATGTCTGGGAGGTTAGTTTACTCCGGTTTGCAGACAAGCTGTGCCCAGAAGTGAGGCCCAGGGCCGCCGTCCTTCTCCCACAGGCCACTGGGGAGCTGCCTTCTCCCCCGGCAGCCGCCGGCCCTGGGGGCCACTGTCCTGGATGCAGGGGTGCCTGGACCCCCGCCCGGAGCAGGTGTTCACCATCGTTCCGCATCCATGGAGGCAGGTGCTGCGTTTCCCTGCTTGGTCCATGTGATCCGACCCCACCCCGGGCCTGTGGCCGTGGTCACAGCTCGCAGGTCCTGCATGCGGGACAGCCATGAGGCAGGCCTGGCGCACCAGGCTCGCGGATGTAGGGACAGGGGTCTCCCAGACGGTCAGCATGGCCTGGACAAGCCCAGTTTACAGACTCAGGAACCAGGAAAGCCAGCAAGCCCCTGCACCCCCCTGACACTGACCTCTCCACAGCCAGACAGGACGTTACCAGTTGTCTCAGAAACAAGTGCTGGCTCTCTTACTCACACCAGGGAATTCTGTGACACAGCCCGCGGGTTCTTGGGGCCAGGAATACAGGGATGTGTGTGGTGGCTGGGGGTGTGAGCTGTGCCTCATGGCGGGCGGGGGGAGGGGGAGGGAGAACAAGCCCGGGAAAGACCCGCAGTTCCGCCAGAAGGTTCTACCAGACAGA
>NW_028009024.1:0-11903 GCF_054177405.1 Leptonychotes weddellii | reverse complement strand
ACAATTGTGAGCCTGAATTCCATCTCCGACATCTTGGTTATATCTGCATCCATTTGTAAATCTGCAGCATAAGTCATAATCTCTGAGTCTTTTCTATTTTGGGGGTTCCTCCTCTTAGTCATTCTGTTGATGGGTGTTTGAGGGAATGTATAGAGTCGAAATTATTGACCAGAACCCAAGCAAGATGCACCTGTTTTCTTGGGACCTTAAGGTTGCTGGCCTCTTGTTTTCCCAATCTGTGTTCTGGGGGAGGGGCCTGCCGCGCTGTTACTCAGGCAACCCTATTTGGGCGGAGTTGCCCTGCCACCCTGTGGCAGGGGATGGGCTCAGTGGGAATCAGTTTTTGGGGATTTTGTTCTCTAGAGGCTTTCCCTGGTGGCTTTCTGCGTCTCTTCCATGAGTCAGAGCAGAAGAGACCGTTTCCAACCCTCTGCCTCAGAGCAGAGAGATCACAGTCTGTTCTTCAGTGAGCTCTCCAGGCCACACCGTCTCCATTTCTGTCCGTGCTGCTATAAACTGCAGCATCCTGGGTTGTGCGCCCCTCTGCAGCGCTCCCAGTCCTGCCTCCAGGTCAGGGCACATCTCTGCCCTTTGTGCTTCTAAAATCACCAGCCGCTCCCTGTTCGCCCGTGGGACCCCGCCCCTCCGGGTTTCTGCCCCGGGGACTGCCCTAAAGTCCTCTCCCCGCCGCTACCGGTCTGGGAGTCTGTGCCCTGTCCCCAGTGTGGGAGGCTATTGCTCACCGGCGGTATAAGATCCCCAGGCCAGGCTCTCTCCTGTTGCCGTTTATCCTCTGATATCTGCCCATGGAATCACGGCTCCCTGCTTCATACCTCGAAACCAACCGCCTGCGATATTCTGTTTGCAGAGATCTAGATCTTCTTACATCTCAGGCTGGTTTCGTGGGTGCTCAGAGTGTTCTGGTAGATATCCAGCTCAATTCTGGGGACCAGTTGAAATAGGGTCCCTTACTCCTCCGCCATCTTTCTAAGACCTCTTTAAACAATTTTTAGGACACAATCACAAAGTTCAGAATCTAGGGTCATAGCCAGGAATTAAAAAATCTTTCCTTCTCTCTCCCCATTTATATTCTTGTAAATGGTAAGATTTTATTCTATTTCATGACTCAGTATTATTCCATTGTACATATATATGCCAGATCATCTTTATCTATTATTCTATGGATGGACATTGGGTTGCTTCCATATCTGGGCTACTGTAATATTGCAACAAACATAAGGGAGGTTATATCTTCTAGTATTAGTATTTTCATCTTCTTTGGGAAAATACCCAGTTGTAGAATTACTGGATCATATGGTAATTCTATTTTAAACTTTTTGAGGAACCTCCATTGTTTTCTACAGTGGCTGCACCAATTTGCATTCCTACCAAAGGTGCACAAGGGTTTGTTCTTCTCTACAATCTCAACACTTGTTATTTTTTGTGTTTTTGATTTTAGTCTTTTGACAGGTGTGAGAAGCTATCTCCACTTTGCATTTCATTTTGTGTGTGGTGTAAGAAAGTGGTCCAGTTTTGTTCTTTTGCATGTTGCTATCTAGTTTTCTCAACACCATTTGTTGAAGAGACTGTCTTTTTCCCATTGGATATTCATTTCTGCTTTGTCAAAGATTAATTGACCATAGAGTTGTGGGTTTATTTCTTGGTTTTCTATTCTGTTCCAATGATCTATGTATCTATTTTTGTGCCACTACCATACTGTTTTGATTACTACATCTTTGTAATATAACTTGAACTCTGGAACTGTGACACTTCCAGGTTTGTTCTTCAAGATTGCTTTGGCTATCAGAGTCTTTTGTGGTTCCATACAAATTTTCCAGTTCTGTGAAAAATGCTGTTGGTATTTGATAAGACTTACATTAAATCTCTAGCTTGCTTTGAGTAGAATGGATATTTTAAGAATATTGGTTCTTCCAATTCATTAGCATGGGATATCTTTCCATTTGTTTGTGTCATCTTCAATTTCTTTCATCACTGTTTTATAGTTCTCAGGATACAGGTCTTTCACATTCTTGGTTAAGTTTATTTCTAGGTATTTTATTATTTTTGGTGCAATTATAAATGGGAGTGTTTTCTTAATTTCTCTTTCTAGTACCTCATTAGTAGAGTATAGATTTTCTGTGCATTGATTTTGTATCCTGTGACTTTATTTAAGTCATTTACTTATTCTAGTAATTTTTTTGGTGGAACCTTTAGGGTTTTCTATATAGAGTATCATTTGTCTGCAAATAGTGAAAGTTTTACTTCTTCCTTACCAATTTAGATGCCTTTTATTTCTTTTTGTTTTCTGATTGCTGTGGGGCTAGGACTTCCAGTACCATGTTGAATAAAAGTGGTGAGAGTGGACATTCTTGTCTTTTTCCCAAACTTAGAGTTAAACCTCTCAGTTGCTTACCATTGAGGATGATGTTAGTAATGGGTTTTTTATAGATGGCTTTTATTATGTTGAGGTATGTTTCCAATAAAACTACTTTGTTGAGAGTTTTTATTATGAATGGATGTTGTATTTTATCAAATGCTTTTTCTGCATCTATTGAAATGATCATTTGGTTTTTATTCTTTCTCTTATTGATGTGGTGTATCATGTTTATTGATTAACAAATCCCGAACCACCCTTGAATCCCTGGAAAAAGTCCACTGATCTTGGCAAGTGATTTTTTAATGTATTGTTTGATTTGGTTTGCTAATGTTTTGGGGGATTTTTGCATCTATGTTCATCAGGGCTATTAGCCCGTAGTTCTCTATTTTTATAGTATCTTTATCTGGTTTTAGCATCAAGGTAGTGCTGGCCTTGTAAAATGAATTCAGAAGATCTTCTTTCTCTTTTATTTTTTGGAATAGTTTGAGAAAAGTATGTATGATTTATTCTTTTTTCACTTTCTTTTTAAATTTTTGTATAGTTCACATACAATGTTACATTAGTTTTGGGTGTACACATTAGTGATTTGACAAGGTTATACATTATTGTCACATTGTAGCCACCACCTGTCCCATTAATGTGTTATTACAATGCCATTGACTATAGGCCTTATGTTTTACCTTTTATTCCTTTGACTTTTTCACTCTGTAACTGGAAGCCTGTACCTTATACTGCCCTTTGCCCATTTAGCCCACCTCCAACCTCCTCTGGAAACCATCAGTTTGTTCTCTTCATTTATAGGTCTGATTCTGCTATAGTTTGTTATTTTTTTAAATTCTGCTTATGCGTGGAATCATATGATATTTTTCTTCACCTGAAACTCATATTACACTGTATGTTAACCAACTGGAATTTAAATAAAAATAATAAAAATTTAAAAATTAAAAAAAATTAAAAAATGAAAAAAGAGAAACTGATAGCACAGGGGAGGTGGGTGAGGGATGGGTTAAATAGATGATGGGGATTAAGGAGGGCACTTCTGATGAGCACTCTTGTATGGAATATTGAATCACTGTATGGTACACCTGATATTAATATAATACTGTATGTTAAATAACTAATTAAAATTAAAAGTTAAAAAGAATGGTAAGAGACATGAACAGATATTTCTCCAAAGAAGACATCCAGATAGCTAAGAGACACATGAAAAGATGCTCAACATCACTCAGAATCTGGGAAATACAAATCAAAACTACAATGACATATGACCTCACACCTGTCAGAATAGCTAAAATCAACAACACAGGAAACAACAAGTGTTGGCAAGGATGTGGAGAAAGGGGAACCCTCTTGCACTGTTGGTGGGAATGCAAGCTGGTGCAGCCACTCTGGAAAACAGTGTGGAGGTTCCTCAAGTTAAAAATAAAGCGAACCTATGATCCAGCAATCACACTATTAGGTTTTTACCCAAAAGATACAAAAACACTAATTCAAAGAGATACATGCACCCTGATGTTTTTCATAATATTCTCATAATTGTATTTCTGTGGTGTTGGTTGTGATCTCTCCTCTTTCATTCATGATTTTATCTATTTGGGTACTTTCTCTTTTTATTTATTTATTTATTTATATTAATTTTTTGATAAGATTGGCTGGGGGGTATCATTTTTATTAATTCTTTCAAAGACCCAGCTCTTAGTTTCATTAATCCTTTCTACTGTTTTTTTGTTTGTTTATTTCTATATCATTTATTTCCATTCTAATCTTTTTTTAATTTAAATATTTTTATTTATTTATTTATTTGTCAGAGAGGGAGAGCACAAGCAGGGCAAGTGGCAGGCAGAGGGAGAAGCATGTTCTCCTCTGAGCATGGAGCCCGATGTGGGACTTGATCCCAGGACTCCAGATCATGACCTGAGCTGAAGGCAGAGGCCCAACCGACTGAGCCACCCAGGTGTCCCTCCATTTTAATCTTTATTATTTCCCTTCTTCTGCTGGTTTAGGCTTTATTTGCTATTCCTTTTCCAGCTCTTTTAGGTGTAAGGTTAGGTTGTGTATTTGAGACTTTTCTTGCTTCTTGAGGTAGGCCTGTATTACAGTAGACTTCTGTCTTAGGACTGCCTTTGCTGTATCCCAAAGGTTTTGGAGTTTCGTGTTTTCGTTTTTGTTTCTTTCCATGTATTTTTTTTTATTTCTTCTTCTATTTTCTGGTTGACCCATTCATTGTTTAGTAGCATGTTGTTTAACCTCCATATTTGTGGTCTTTCCAGATTTTTTTCTTGTGGTTGATTTCAAGTTTCATAGTATTGTGGTCTGAAAATATGCATGGTATGATCTCAGTCTTTTTGTACTTGTTGAGGGCTGGTTTGTGACCCATTATGTGATCTATTCTGGAGAATGTTCCATAGACACTTGAAAGGAATATGTATTCTGCTGCTTTAAGATGAAATGCTCTGAATATATCTGTGAAGTCCATCTGGTCCAGGTCATTCAAAGCCATTGTTTCCTTGTTGATTTTCAGCTTAGATGATCTGTCTATTGCTGTAAGTGGGGTGTTAAAGTCCCCTAAAATAATAATTGTACTATTATCAATGAGTTCCTTTATGTTTGTTATTAATTGTGTTATATATTTGGGTGCTCTCAAGTTTGAAACATAAATATTTGAAATTGTTAGATCTTCTTGATGTTTAGCCCCCTTAATTATGATACAGTGCCCTTCTTCATTTCTTGTTATAGTCTTTGTTTTAAATTCTAGTTTTTCTGATATAAGTATGGTTACTCCAGCTTTCTTCTGATGTCCATTTGCATAATAGATGGTTCTCCATCTCTTGACTTTCAATATGCAGTTGTCTTTAGGTCTAAAGTGAGTCTCTTGTAAGCAGCATATAGATGGATCTTGTTTTCTTTTTATCCATTCTGATACCCTATGTCTTTTGATTGGCACATTTAGTCCATTTGCATTCAATGATTAATGAAAGATATTAATTTAGTGCCATTGTGTTACCTGTAGAGTTGGTGTTTCTGGTGATGTTCTCTGGTCCTTTCTAGTGTTTGTTACTTTTGGTCTTTTTTCTTCCACTCAATGAGTCCCCCTTAAAATTTCTTGGTTTAGTGGTCATGAACTCCTTTAGTTTAGCTTGTCTGGAGAATGCTTTATCTCTCCTTCTATTCTGAATGACAGCCTTGCTGACCTTGCTGAAGACTCCTTGGCTCCATATTTTTCCCATTCAGCATGTTGAATATTTCCTGCCACTCTCTTCTGGCCTGCCAAGATTCTGTTTACAAATCTGCTGTGAGACTGATCTGTTTTCCCTTATATGTTAAGGACATTTTTCCATGCTGCTTTCAGGATTCCTTCCTAGTCTGTGTGTTTCATAAATTTGACTTTGATATGCCTTGGCAATGGTTGGCATCTGTTGAATTTAATGAGAGTTCTCTGTGCTTCTTGTATTTTGATATCTATGTCCTTCCCCAGATTAGGGAAGCTTTCAGCTATAATTTGTTTGAATAAACCTTCTGCCCCTTTTTCTCTCTCTTCATCTTCAGGGATTCCTATGATACAAATGTTATGTCTTAAGTTCTGAGTTCCCTAAGTGTACTTTTGTGAACCATCACTTTTCTTTCCTTCTTCTTTTCAGCTTATTTTCTATAATTTTTTCTTCTATATCACTTATTCACTCCTCTGTTTCATCTATCCTCATTTTTATGACCTCCATTTGTGTTTGCATCTCAGTTATAGCATTTTAAATTTTGGCCTGACTCGATTTTAGTTCTTTTTATCTCTACAGTAAGGGATTCTCTTGTGTCTTCCATGATTTTTCCAGCCCAGCTAGTATACTTATAGTCATTGTTTTAAATTCTAGTTCAGACATCTGTATTGATTAATTCCCTCGCCATGAGTTCTATTTCCTGTTCTTTCTGTTGGAGTGAATTTCTCTATTTCATCATTTTGTCCAGAAAAAGAAAAGAAGAAAGAGAAAACAAAAACAAAACACAGTGAAAACAACAAAAAACTAGATCTTGAGTGTGTTTTCATCTGCTTGTTAAAAGAATCTAGATCCCAAAATACTATATACACATAAATACACACACAAACACACACACACACACATATATATATAATGAAAATAAAGGGGCGCCTGGGTGGCTCAGTCGTTAAGTGTCTGCCTTCAGCTTGGGTCGTGGTCCCGGGGTCCTGGGATTGAGCCCCGAGTCGGGCTCCCTGCTCCGCGGGAAGCCTGCTTCTCCTTCTCCCACTCCCCCTGCTTGTGTTCCCTCTCTCGCTGTGTCTCTGTCAAATAAATAAATAAAATCTATTAGAAAAGAGAGAGATTCCCTTAGTTAATTGAGATTATTTAAGAAATATAATGAAAATCGGGGCGCTTCGGTGGCTCAGTCGTTAAGCGTCTGCCTTCAGCTCAGGTCATGATCCCAGGGTCCTAGGATCGGGCCCCGCATCGGGCTCCCTGCTCCGTGGGAAGCCTGTTTCTCCCTCTTCCACTCCTCCTGCTTGTGTTCCCTCTCTTGCTGTATCTCTCTGTCAAATAAATAAATAAAATCTTAAAAAAAAAGAGAAAGAAACATTAAAAAAAGAAATATAATGAAAATAAAGAAAAATTTTTAAAAAAATCAATATATATCTAAATAAAAATAAAAAAATTAAAATTTTTAAAAAGAATTGAAAATTTTTTAAAATGCAAATAAAAAAATAAAGAATAAAGTAAAAAGGGAGCTAACTCCTATTCCCCATGGAGCTTAAGCTTGTAGCAGTCTGTGTTGAGTAGACTTGATGCAAGCAAGTTGTTTGTGCTGGTCTTCTGGGGGAGAGGCCTGTTGTGCTGATTCTCAGGTGGACTTGCCATATGGAGATGAACCTCTGGGCTGCAGGGGGTAGGGCTAGGTGTAAGCAGCTCTGGCCTTCACTAGGTGGCACTGTTTTGCTCCCTGAAGGCTTTCAGGGCTGATGGGCAGGATGAATATGGGGATGCCCCACTCTCTTGGCCTCATAGCTGAAAGTTCATATCCCCCACTCTTCAGTAAGCCTTTACAGAAGACCAATCAGTCATCCATGTTGTGTCCATTTTCCATCTGAAATCTGCATTCACCCTGCCTGTGTCTGATCTTTTTTATCTTAGGTGCAACTGAGTTTCCAAACTCCAAATTTTAGGGACTTCCAAGGTGCAGTGTTCCTCTGGAGGACATTTTTGCAGTGCTTTAGCCTTTTGCCAGGCTGGTCCCAGGAAAGTGGTCACATGACTGAGCAGCTATTCACAGTTTACGGCAACACGGAACAGAAAACTGGCACCAAGACCTGCTGGTCCCAGCCAGCGTTCCTGCTCCTATGTCTGGGAAGAGTGCAGCATGTTGGTGTTACCCAATCATCTTGTCACGACCCAGGGGATCCTCACACTGCATTCTCTCTCCTGGGATTCTACCCTGCTATGCCACCCAGACGCCTTTAAGTCAGGCATGTCCCCCACAGTAGCAGACTTCCAAAAGATCAGATTTTGTGTTCTGCTGCTTATAATACTCTGCAGTAGCCTCCATAAGCAGGCTCCCTCCCTGCCACTGTATCCACAGTTATATATCCCCCAAGATTACTCTCCACATCTCCTACCTTTGAAAAGGTGGTCACTATTCTTCTTGTAGACTTGCAGTTTTTGTTCTCTCAGACCTCTGATTGATTTCTTGGGTGATCTGAAAATTTGATAACTATCTAGCTGTGTTCAAGAGACGAGACACAGATATGTCTACATATGTCTCCTAAGGCAAGGGAAAAGAAAGCTAAAACAAACTATTGGGATTACCTCAAAATAAAAAGCTTCTTTTTACTTCATTTTAATTTTTTTCAATTTTTATTTAAATTCCAGTTAGTTAACATACAGTACAATTTTGTCATTCAACACTTCCATATAACACCCAGTGCTCATCACAACAGGTGCACTCCTTAATCCCCATCACCTCTTCAGCTCATCCTTCTACCCACTTCCCCTCTAGGGTAACCATCAGTTTGTTCTGTAGTTAAGAGTCTATTTTATAGTTTGCCTCTCTTTCCCTCTCGACCCCCATGATGATTTGGGTTTTTTCTTAAATTTCACATATGAGTGAAATCATATGGTATTTGTCTTTCTCTCACTGACATATTTTGCTTTCCAAAATACTCTCCAGTTCCACTCATGTTGTGGCAAAAGGAAAGATTTCATTATTTTTTTTGTGGCTGAGTAATATTCCATTGTATATATATACTACTTCTTCTTTATCCATTCATCAGTCAATGAACATTTGCGCTCTTGAAATTTCTGAACCATAGGTTAGTTCTATATTTAACTTAAAAAAATAAATATTATTTATTTACTTATTTTTATTTATTTGAGAACGTGTGCATGAGAGCATGAGCAAGGGGAGGGGCAGAGGGAGACGGGAGGGGTAGAGGAACAAGGGCAGAGAGGAGAAGGAGAAGCAGATTCCTTGCTGAGCAGGTAGACAAACGTGGGGCTTGATTCCAGGACACAGATCATGACCTGAGCCAAAGGCAGATGCTTAACTGACTGAGCTACCCAGGCACTCCTATATTTAAATTTTGAGGAGCCTCCATACTGTTCTCCAGAGTGGCTGCACCAGTTTGTATTCTTACCAACAGTGTAAGAGGGTTCTCCTTTCTCCACATCCTTGTCAACACCTATCACTTCCTGTGTTGTAAATTTTAGCCATTCTGACAGGTGTGAGGTGATACCTCATTGTAGTTTTGATGATGATGAGTGATGTTGAGCATCATTTCATGTGTCTGTTGGCCATCTGGATGTCTTCTTTGGAAAAATGTCTATTCATGTCTTCAAATGGTTTTTAAACTAGATTATTTGCAGTTTCCTTATTTCCTTGCAGCATAGATTTTGGATTCTAATCCTTCATCAGATATATTAATTGCAAATATCTTCTGCCATTCTATAGATTGTGTTTTAGTTTTGTTGATTGTTACCTTTGTTGTGCAGAAGCTTTTAATCTTGATGAAGTCCCACTATTTTACTTTGCTTTTGTTTCCCTTTCATTAGGAGCCTTATCTAGAGAGGAAAAGATGGAGCAGGAGTAGGGGACCCTATTCCAACAGGTCCCCAGAATTGAGCTGGATATCTATCAGAGTACTCTGAATACCCACGAAACCAGCCTGAGATGTAAGAAGGTAGATCTGGATCTCTACAAACAGGATATCGCAGGCAGTTGATTTCAAGGTATGAAGCAGGGAGCCATGATTCCATGGGCACATATCTGAAGATAAACGGAAAGGGGAGGGAGCCTTGGGGACCCTGACAACCTCCCATGTTGAGGACAGGGACAGACTCACAGACCAGTAGCAGCAGGGAAAGGACTTTAGGGCAGCCCCCCAGACTGAAACCTGGAACCGCGGGGCCACATGTGTGAACTGCGGGTGGCTGGTGGTTTCATAAGCACAAAGGGCAGAGATGTGTTCCCTTGCCCAGACCTGGAGGCGAGGACTGGGAGCCCTGCTGAGCAGTGCATAACCCAGGACGCTGCAGTTTATAGCAGCACAGACAAAAATGGAGATAGTGTGGCCTGGAGAGCTCACTGAAAAACAGACTGCAATCACTCTGCTATGAGGCAGAGGGTTGGAAATGGTCTTTTCTGCTCTGACTCTCGGAAGAGACATAGAAAGCTGCCAGGGAAAGCCACTAGAGAACAAAAGTCCCCCCAGAAATGGTTTTCACTGAGCCTATCCCCTCCTGAAGGGGGCAGGGCAACTCTGCTCAAACAGGGTTGCCTGAGTAAAAGTGCAGCGGACCCCTCCCCCAAAAGACAGGCTGGGAGACAAGAGGCCAACAACCATAAGGTCCCTAGAAAACAGGTGCTTCTTACTTGGGTTGTGGTCAATAATTTGGACTCTGTACATTCCCTCAACCACCCCTCAACAGAATGACTAGGAGGAGGAATCCCCAAAATAGGAAAGACTCAGAGACTGTGACTTCGGGCACAGATTTACAAATGGATATAGATATAACCAAGTTGTCAGAGATGGAATTCAGGGTAGCAGTTGTAAAGACAATAGCTAGAATGGAGAAATCGATTTATGGCAACATAGAGTCTCTAAGGACAGAGATGAAAGCTGAACTGGCAGAACTTAAAAATGCTATCAATGAGATCCAGTCTAATTTAGATAATCTAACAGCTAGGGTAAGCAAAGCAGAAGAACAAATTAGTGATCTAGAAGACCAATTGATAGAAAAGAAGGATAAAGAGGAGGCCGGGAGAAACCACTCAAAATCCATGAAAACAGAATCAGAGACATAAGTGACACCATGAAACGTTCCAGTGTCAGAATTATTGGGATCCCTGAGGAGGTGGAGAGACAGAGAGGACTAGAAGACATATTTGAGCAAATTGTAGCTGAGAACTTCCCTAATATGTGGAATGAAACATTCATGTCTTAGAGGAAAAGAGGACCCTTCCCAAGATCAAGGAAAACAGACCAACGTCCCAGCATGTAATAGTAAAACTTGCAAATCTTAGAACCAAGGAAACCATCTTAAGGGCAGTTAGAGGGAAGAGATTCCCTACATACCGAGGGAGGAACATCAGAATAACGTCAGACCTATCCACAGAGACCTGGCAAGCCAGAAAGGCCTGGCAAGACATATTCAGGGTACTAAACGAGAAGAACATGCAGCCAAGAATACTTTATCTGGCAAGGCTGACATTTAGAATGGATGGAGAGATGCAGAGCTTCCATGACCAGCAGCAAATGAAAGAATATGTGACCACTAAGCCGGCCCTGCAAGAATTATTAACAGGGGTTCTACAAAAGGAGAAAGACCCCAGGAGTGATATACAACAGAAATTTACAGGGACAATCTATAGGAAAAGGACTTCACAGGCAACATGATGACAATAAATTCATATCTTTCAATACTCGCTCTCAACGTGAATGGCCTAAATGTTCCCATAAAATGGCACAGGTTTGCAGATTGGATAAAAAAAAACAGGACCCATCCATATGCTGTCTATAAAAGACTCATTTTGAACCTAAAGATACATCCAGACTGAAAGTGAAGGGATGGAGATCCATCTTCCATGCCAGTGGACCTCAAAAGAAAGCTGGGGTAGCAATTCTTATATCAGACAAATTAGATTTTAATCTAAAGACTGTAGTTAGAGACACAGAAGGACACTATATCATTCTTAAAGGGTCTATCCAACAAGAAGATCTAACAATTGTAAATATCTATGCCCCTAATATGGAAGCAAGCATCTACATAAGCCAACTGTTAACCAAAATAAAGAGTCATATTGATAACAATACGTTAATTGTAGGAGACCTCAATACTCCACTCTTAGCAACGGACAGATCATCTAAGCAGAAAATCAACAAGGAAACAAGAGCTTTGAATGACACACTGGACCAGATGGACCTCATAGATATTTACAGAACATTCCACCCTGAAACAACAGAATACTCATTCTTCTCGAGCGCACGTGGAACTTTCTCCAGAATAGACCACATACTGGGTCACAAATC
>NW_028009023.1:0-897 GCF_054177405.1 Leptonychotes weddellii | reverse complement strand
TAATGTGGTTTTATATCCCAGTAAACATCAGCCACCCCAACATTATTAATAGTGCCCTGCTTCACTCTCAAAATTGTCACCAATTTGGACAATATATAATATGTTTTCCATAACTAGAGGTCTTTTTCCAGATGTATAGATTAATAAAGAACATGTGCCCCATGGGCACTGGGACTTTGTCTTAATCATTGAGAAATACAACATGCCTAGAACCATGCCTTCTGTACAATAACAGCAACAACCAAAAACTGGTTCAATTAACAAGTAATGTCCTTAAAATTATCCTCAAGTTAGAGTTAATGATAAAGTAAATTAAAATTTAGCATAAACTCATGGTTTTACGTTCAACCATAATTCAGTCAGAACAATTTTGGGTGTATGTACTTGCGTGTGTGGGTACGTATGTGTTTGTTCCTATATTTGTGTGTGTGTTTGTGTTTCTTTTTGTGGAACAGAAGGCATTCAATAAGAACTTGGTGTAATACTCTTTCTTAGTATGGTTGATACAGGATTATGTTTTAAATCATCTGGAGTATTAGATCTATTTTAGTCCAGTCGTAATTATATTTTCTATCAGCTGAAATTTTGGTTAATACTGTTTGGCAATGACTTTGAGAATCAAGAGTACTGCCCTTTTGTGTGACCAACTGTGTTTAAATTTCTTAACATGGAATTAATCATGAATAACAGTGGAATAATAAGTTCTAAAAGCTCTTCAAAGAATTGTTTCAGGGGGCACTTGGGTGGCGGAGTGGCCAACTCTCAGTTTCAACTCAGGTCATGATCTCAAGGTCCTGAGAGGGAGCCCACGTAGGGCTCTATGCTCAGCAGGAATTTGCTTAAAAGATTCAGTCTCCCTCTGACCCTCCTCCCTCAAATAAATAAATATTTTTTTAA
>NW_028009022.1:0-897 GCF_054177405.1 Leptonychotes weddellii | reverse complement strand
GACTCTGCATTGAGCAAGACAGAGTCCTGTGTATATAAGCCAAGTCCTGTAAAACCTGCCCAGTATAAACCACACCTGATGAGCGGTGCCTGTTTTCAGGAACAGAGGGCCAGGAAGATCTGAAAGGCACATCCAGAATCAGTTGCTATTAGCAGGCATCTAAGAAAGAGTGCTAGGAACTTGATTATTATTATTTTTTAAATAAACTCTAAGAATACATGCCTACAGATGAAATCTAATCACTGAAAAATACCTTCCCCTCTAGGATGACATTTTCCTGGGACAAGTTCTTTCCCTCCCCTTCTAGTCCGTTCCTCTCCTCCACCTGCATTCCAAATTTGGTGTTCAAATGGGCATAGCCAGAGCTAGAAGTCAAAGGTGTGGTAGAAAACAGATGGTGAACTAACCACTTCAGAATTTATTTCCAACAAGTTTAAAGACCTTGTGCTTTTTTGCCATGCCTAGGACAGGAACTTTATTTTTAATGGTAATAATTAAAAATCTTTATATATATTTAGCGACAGAAAACTGTTGAAGACAACTTGGGGACCGTGTCTCCTCCTGCTGGAGCTCTAGCATTTTGAAGGGCTTTAAGGGGCAGCTTACAGGTTCAGCCACCGCGAGTGTGGGTAGCGCCCCAGCCCAGGATACTGGAAGGAGCTGGAGTCAGTGTGGGAGGCTATGTGTGGTTCAGAGTTGGGGTACCAGAGCTCTACAGCAGGTGTCAAATTCTGGCTCCACAACCTACGTCTGCAACTTACATAAACTCTGTGTCCTTGTTTCCTCATCCGCAAAATGCATGTATTAATAGTAGTTCATGACTTTGGAGAGGTTTAAATGAAAACTGTTACAAATGCTCTGGCCCCTCCTAAAATGTTCTTTTATCATGGTTCTGTG
>NW_028009021.1:0-897 GCF_054177405.1 Leptonychotes weddellii | reverse complement strand
ACTCTGAGAAACAAACTGAGGGTTCTAGAGGGGAGATGGGGGGGGATGGGTTAGCCTGGTGATGGGTATTAAAGAGGCACATATTGAATGGAGCACTGGGTGTTATATGCAAACAATGAATCATGGAACACTACATCCAAAATAAATAAATAAATAAATAAATAAATAAATAAATAAATTTAAAAAAAATAAGAGAAAAAAAAGAACAGACTCTGCCTCTCTAAATCTTGAACCTAGTGTACAGTTCTGTAAAGACTTTGGCTAACAGATTAAAAGGCAATTCACTTAAGAAAGTACAGCATTTGTTTTGTGTGTATATATATATATACACATACACATATATATAATGGAATATTATATAATTAAGTTATATATTTTATAATAGATATTATAGTTATATATAATAATATATATTATTTATATATAATATATAATTATATAATTATATATTATATATAACATATTTTTATGGCTGAGTAATATTCCATTATATATATAACATATATAATTATTATATATAATATATATAATGGAATATTACTCAGCCATAACAAATGAAATCTTGCCATTTGCAACAAGACAGTTGAACTAGAGGGTATAATGCTAAGTTAAACAAGTCAGAGAAAGACAAATGCCATATGATTTCACTCATATGTGGAATTTAAGAAACAAAACAAATGAACAAAGAAAACAAGAGGCAAACAAAAAACAGACTCTTAAACATAGACAATGCACTGGTGCTTACCCGAGGGGAGATAGGTGGGGGTATGGGTGAAAGAGGTGATGGGGATGAAGAGAACATTTATCATGGTGAGAATTGAGTAATGTATAAAATTGTTGAATCACTATAATGTACACCTGAAACTAATATAACACTGGATGTTAGTTATACTTGAA
>NW_028009020.1:0-897 GCF_054177405.1 Leptonychotes weddellii | reverse complement strand
ACTGTGTTAATTAATTGAATTTAAATTAAATTAAATTAAAAACAAATAACCTAGAAGAAAAAGAGCAAAGTAAGTCCAAAGCAAGCAGAAGAAAAGGAATAGTAAAAATAAGAGCAAAAATCAATACAAGTGGTAACAGAAAAATAATAGAGAACATCAATGAAACAGAGCTGGTTCTTTGAGAAATTTTTTGAAAAATCAACACATATCAGGGCATCTGGGCAGTGCAACCAGTTGAATATCCGACTCTTGGTTTCAGCTCAAGTCATGATCCCAGGGTCCTGGGATCGAACTCCATGTTGGGCTCCATGCTCCGTGCTCAGGGGGGAGTCTGCTTGAGATTCTCTCTCCCTCTCCCTCTGCCCTTGCCCCTGCCCCTGCAGCTAATATAATTCTGATACCAAAACCATACAAAGATCATAAAAATAAGGCAAACAAACCAACAAAATCGTATAGGCTGATATACCTCGTGAAAATCCTTAAGAAAATATTAGCAAAAAAATTCAACAATATATGAAAATAATTATACACTGTGGCCAAGCGGAGTTTGTTCAAGGGATTCAAGACTGGTTCAATATTCAAAAATCAATCTGTGTAACCTACCGTGTTAACAGACTAAAGAAGAAAAATCACATGATCATATTGATCAATGCAGAAAAAGCATCTGACAAAATTTAACACACATTCATGATAAAAACTCTCATAAAGATAGGATTAGAAAAGGGCTTTCTAAAATTGATAAAGAAAACTTACAAAAAACCTGCAGCTAACATTATACTTAATATGCAAGAGGTTGCTTTTCCCCTGAGATCAGGAACAAGGCAAGGATGTCCACTCTCATTACTTCTATTCAACATAGTGCTGGAAGTCCTAGGCAGTGCAATAAGGCAAGGCAAG
>NW_028009019.1:0-897 GCF_054177405.1 Leptonychotes weddellii | reverse complement strand
TAATGTGGTTTTATATCCCAGTAAACATCAGCCACCCCAACATTATTAATAGTGCCCTGCTTCACTCTCAAAATTGTCACCAATTTGGACAATATATAATATGTTTTCCATAACTAGAGGTCTTTTTCCAGATGCATAGATTAATAAAGAACATGTGCCCCATGGGCGCTGGGACTTTGTCTTAATCATTGAGAAATACAACATGCCTAGAACCATGCCTTCTGTACAATAACAGCAACAACCAAAAACTGGTTCAATTAACAAGTAATGTCCTTAAAATTATCCTCAAGTTAGAGTTAATGATAAAGTAAATTAAAATTTAGCATAAACTCATGGTTTTACGTTCAACCATAATTCAGTCAGAACAATTTTGGGTGTATGTACTTGCATGTGTGGGTACGTATGTGTTTGTTCCTATATTTGTGTGTGTGTTTGTGTTTCTTTTTGTGGAACAGAAGGCATTCAATAAGAACTTGGTGTAATACTCTTTCTTAGTATGGTTGATACAGGATTATGTTTTAAATCATCTGGAGTATTAGATCTATTTTAGTCCAGTCGTAATTATATTTTCTATCAGCTGAAATTTTGGTTAATACTGTTTGGCAATGACTTTGAGAATCAAGAGTACTGCCCTTTTGTGTGACCAACTGTGTTTAAATTTCTTAACATGGAATTAATCATGAATAACAGTGGAATAATAAGTTCTAAAAGCTCTTCAAAGAATTGTTTCAGGGGGCACCTGGGTGGCGGAGTGGCCAACTCTCAGTTTCAACTCAGGTCATGATCTCAAGGTCCTGAGAGGGAGCCCACGTAGGGCTCTATGCTCAGCAGGAATTTGCTTAAAAGATTCAGTCTCCCTCTGACCCTCCTCCCTCAAATAAATAAATATTTTTTTAA
>NW_028009018.1:0-897 GCF_054177405.1 Leptonychotes weddellii | reverse complement strand
TCTCCCAGCGGCGGGACTGGGTATCCACCCCCAGTCTCCTGTCAGGACCCTTAACACTGAGGTAATGACTACAGAGCTCTCACTTTGGGGTTTTAAAATTAATCTTTAAAGCGGAGGCTTCACAGATTGTATTTCCACTTCTCCAGCTATTTTTATGCTATTTGCACCTGCACAGATGATGAGGTGACCACTAACGTGTAGACTGTGGAATACAAACCGACTCGGCAATTTGCTGCTCATGCACCTGCTACAACATGAAGGCTGGCACATTGCTCAGTTCTTCCTGCTCTTGCCTTCTTTTTCTCAGAAGCCATTTCTCCTGGTTTTCAGGCACTGTGAAACATCTCTCTCCCCAGCAGCTTTTTCGAGGATTAAAAACCCTTTGCCGATGGGCATTTATCTCAAAGAAATGGAAAATGTATATACATGCACAAAACTGTACACAAACATTCCTGACAGCTTTACTCATAGTAGCGAAAGATTGGGAGCAACCCAGATGTCCTGCAATGGGTGGATGGTTACACAAATGCAATGCACCCATACCCTGGAGGGAGGTGCACCCACATCCCGGAGGGAGGTGCACCCACACCATGGAGGGAGGTGCACCCGCGCCCCGGAGGGAGGTGCACCCGCGCCCCGGAGGGAGGTGCACCCGCGCCCCGGAGGGAGGTGCACCCACACCCGGGAGGAACTCCCATACCTTGGAGGTACGCTCTACCATGGAACACTACCAGTGATGAAAAGGAATGAACTATCGATACACAAATAACCCGGATGAGACTTCAGAGAATTATGCTGAGTGAAAAAAAAGGTTATACACTATGATTCCATTTATATAATATTCTTAAGATGACAAAATCACAGAAATGGAAAACATATTAAAGGTTACCAAGGGCT
>NW_028009017.1:0-897 GCF_054177405.1 Leptonychotes weddellii | reverse complement strand
CGCGTTGCTTTGTTCTGCACAATGATGTCATTACAGTCCCATTGTCCTCTTCAGGAAGAACGCCTCAGGCGGGGTGACGACCTCAGATTACAGATGGCCCTAGAAGAAAGCCGAAGAGACACGGTTAAGGTTCCAAAACAGAAGGAGGTAAGCGCCTCACCGGGAAGGTCAGTGTTAGAGCCCGTCCCACCATGGTTGCCGAGCGTCCAAACCTAACCCACAGAGCACGGCGCCTTCTCCCCCTTCTCGTGTACTCCTTTGTGATGAGCACGAGTGAGGGGAGGACCTGATTGAAAACACCCCCACCTGGTGCCCTTACTCCCGAGACCAGCCTGAGAAAAGATGGGCACGGGTGAGGGGCCTCCGTGGACCAGGGCCTCAGTTTCCTCCCCTGTAAACGAGCACAGTGGTAGCCATGTGGTCAGGTGACTGTTACATGAGCCAAGTGTCCCGTGCTTTGGGACAGATTCCTGGCACGGGCTAAGGCTCAGTAGTGCTGGGCTTCACTGCTATCATCAGCCTTACCCTGCACCAAGCTGCCCGCGTGGGGCCCTAGATGACCAGGACGTGGTTCTGCTCCCAGCAAGCTCCTCCAGTCACAAGATAGGCCCCCCTCCCCCACAGGGCCCGGGGTTCCGGTGGTCTCCCATGTCACGGTGCCACGGGATCCCTGACTGCAGCTCTGGTGGCCGTGGGAGCGGGAGGGCAGGGCAGGGCAGGGCAGGCCCCGGGAGAGGGGTCCCTGGATGATGGCTGGCAGCTGGGGGGGACCGAGGTGGGTGGGTGGGGACAGCATTCTGGAGGGACGCTGCAGCCCGGGGAAAGCCTGCGTTATCCTGGAAAGCCGTGGGGGCTGTTTGCAAGTGGGTGGGGCATTGGGCCCAAAGCACACAGCTC
>NW_028009016.1:0-897 GCF_054177405.1 Leptonychotes weddellii | reverse complement strand
CTGATGTCTGGGAGATTACTGCCTGTGTTCTCTTCTGGGTGTTTTATGGTTTCAGGTCTAACATTTAGGTCCTTAATCCATTTCAAGTTTATTTTGGTGTATGTTATAAGAAAGCGGTCCAGTTTCATTCTTTTGCATGTAGCTGTCTGGTTTTCCTAACACCATTTGTTGAAGAGACTGTCTTTTTTGCATTGCATATTCTTGCCTCATTTGTTGAAGATTAATTGACCATATAATTGTGTTTTGTTTTGTTTTGTTTTGACAAATATCTCAGGCAAGGAGTTTTATTTCAATTTATACTTGTGGATTTCAAATCCTACATCTCCAAGAAGTATAGTGACTTCCCTGAGTTCAGAAGTCCAGTATGCTTCCCACATCTTTGTTCAGTTTTGGAGACCACTTCCTTTAAACTCTTCTTACCAACATCCATTTTTAAGTGAGATATAATCTACATAAGACAAAGCCTTAACTCTGCTGAGTGTCTAATGAAAATGACCCATTTGGATTGGAAAGGTGAAATAAGGATGGACTAGAAGTAAAGGTAAGTCTAACTGGTTTTTGAAGTCTGAGAAAGAACAAGCTAGGTCACAGAGGTTTTGCATATGTTTAAGTGATTTCTGTATAATGCACTTCAGCAGAAAGGACTTAGAATATATTAATAAAGTTGCTGATAATGGCAGTACTCCTGACAGAGTGTGTGCTACCAATTAAATTAAGTGTTCTGTGGTTCTCACTTTAGACTTCAACAGACCTAGTGTATTGTTAAGAGAATTGGGAAGAGGGGCGCCTGGGTGGCTCAGTCATTAAGCGTCTGCCTTCGGCTCAGGTCATGGTCCCAGGGTCCTGGGATCGAGCCCCGCATCGGGCTCCCTGCTCAGCGGGGAGCCTGCTTCTCTC
>NW_028009015.1:0-897 GCF_054177405.1 Leptonychotes weddellii | reverse complement strand
AAAAAAATATGTAACATACTTTTTCAAAAGAAGAGAGAAAAATAATTACTGAAGCAGAAACTTTTATAATCATTATTTAAAGAATTTTTAATAATCTTTTTTATTTCTAGAATATAAGAAACTTAAAAGGGAAATTTTTCCACTTTCAATAATCCTTTATCTTATTGTATAAAAGCCCCTCTGTGAATTACATTTTAATGAAGAATTAACAAAACACCTATGGCTATTCTAAGTGATTTGTTGTCATGAATTTTTTCTAGAAATAAAAGGACAGTGAATTCGAACACTATTATACAAGCATAGAAAGATGTGTGATGTATAGTTTCAATACTCTATCCAACCTTCCTCTAGGCAAGTACATGAATTCTTGAAAAGTATGCTTTATTCCAATACAAAATAAAGCACTGACCATCCCTGAGTTAGTAGTCACATGTGTAAAGTTAACTGCCAAAGACAAAAAGTACTTAGACTATTGTATCATGTGACTGCCTAATAATTTTGATTTAAAAAATGTGAATGGAGATAAAAAATTATCTAATACTATAGTGCCCACTGATTATTTGCAGGATATGCTTCTCATGAAATACAAAGATGTGTCTCCAAAAGTTATTTTTTAGGTGGACAGGTAACACTATGTCTTTTGACTATAATTTCTTGCACACCCAGTTCGTTACAAGGCTTTTTAGTATATGAAATTGTATCCCACCTCTGCTCAAATTGATTTTTTACTGAGTCTGAGTTTTGGTTTGTGCTGGGAGGGCATACTTTATAGTTTTATAAATGTTCTCTTTTGTGGTATCCCAAATCAAACCCCCTTCTGTATTAGAATCAGCATGCATTAGAGTAGGTGACTACCTTCACTATATAAATGTGAAAAGCTTCTATTTCCCACCAAAC
>NW_028009014.1:0-897 GCF_054177405.1 Leptonychotes weddellii | reverse complement strand
ACTGTGTTAATTAATTGAATTTAAATTAAATTAAATTAAAAACAAATAACCTAGAAGAAAAAGAGCAAAGTAAGTCCAAAGCAAGCAGAAGAAAAGGAATAGTAAAAATAAGAGCAAAAATCAATACAAGTGGTAACAGAAAAATAATAGAGAACATCAATGAAACAGAGCTGGTTCTTCGAGAAATTTTTTGAAAAATCAACACATATCAGGGCATCTGGGCAGTGCAACCAGTTGAATATCCGACTCTTGGTTTCAGCTCAAGTCATGATCCCAGGGTCCTGGGATCGAACTCCATGTTGGGCTCCATGCTCCGTGCTCAGGGGGGAGTCTGCTTGAGATTCTCTCTCCCTCTCCCTCTGCCCTTGCCCCTGCCCCTGCAGCTAATATAATTCCGATACCAAAACCATACAAAGATCATAAAAATAAGGCAAACAAACCAACAAAATCGTATAGGCTGATATACCTCGTGAAAATCCTTAAGAAAATATTAGCAAAAAAATTCAACAATATATGAAAATAATTATACACTGTGGCCAAGCGGAGTTTGTTCAAGGGATTCAAGACTGGTTCAATATTCAAAAATCAATCTGTGTAACCTACCGTGTTAACAGACTAAAGAAGAAAAATCACATGATCATATTGATCAATGCAGAAAAAGCATCTGACAAAATTTAACACACATTCATGATAAAAATTCTCATAAAGATAGGATTAGAAAAGGGCTTTCTAAAATTGATAAAGAAAACTTACAAAAAACCTGCAGCTAACATTATACTTAATATGCAAGAGGTTGCTTTTCCCCTGAGATCAGGAACAAGGCAAGGATGTCCACTCTCATTACTTCTATTCAACATAGTGCTGGAAGTCCTAGGCAGTGCAATAAGGCAAGGCAAG
>NW_028009013.1:0-11904 GCF_054177405.1 Leptonychotes weddellii | reverse complement strand
CTGTCATTATTTTTTTCCAAATTACCAACATCTTTGTCTATCAAGAATATTGCCCCTATGTTCAAATGTATCAATTCAAGTTTCTTCCCTGGGATCTTCCTCCCTATCCTCCGGCCCTTATCTGGACTTGGAGTTCTCTAAGGATGCTGCACAGCAGTCCAGCTGGACTTTCACTGGGGCTTTTGTGTTGGACTCCCCTTTTCCTATGTGGTTCCTAGTACATGAAAAGACGGTAGTGGTGGTCATTATGATAATGCTGTTTACTATGAAAGCTCGTGGCAGCAGTCATTCTTTATAATTAATGGGAAAAGCGTTCTATAAGCATAAGTTAGGTTTACAAATGTAATCAGATATAATTTATACATAGTGATTTCACTGAAAAACACAGCTGGAGGTAGCAAAATTCCAGACTTCAAGTTATATTACAGAGCTATAATGATCAAAACAGTATGGTACTGGCACAAAAATAGACACATACATCAATGGAACAGGACAGAAATCCCAGAAACCAACCCACAATTATATGGTCAATTAATCTTCAACAAAAGAAGTAAGAATAGGGACGCCTGGGTGGCTCAGTCGGTTGGGCGTCTGCCTTCGGCTTGGGTCATGATCCCAGGGTTCTGGGATCGAGTCCCATATTGGGCTTCTTGCTCAGCAGGGAGCCCACTTCTCCTTCTGCCTGCAGTTCCCCCTGCTTGTGCTCTCTCTCTCTCTGTCAAATAAATAAATACAATCTTTTTTTTTTAAGATTTTATTTATTTATTTGACAGAGAGATAGACAGTGAGAGAGGGAACACAAGCAGGGGGAGTGGGAGAGGGAGAAGCAGGCTTCCCGCTGAGCAGGGAGCCCGATGTGGGGCTCGATCCCAGGACCCTGGAATTACGATCTGAGCCGAAGGCAGACGCCCAACTGACTGAGCCACCCAGACGCCCCCAAATAAATAAAATCTTAAAAAAAAAAAGAGGTGAGAATATACAATGGTGGAAAGACAGTCTCTTCAACAAATGCTGTTGGTAAATTTGGACAGCAACATGCAAAAGAAGGAAACTGGACCACTTTCTTACACCATATGCAAAATAAATCAAAATGGACTAAGGACCTAAATGTGAAACCTGAAACCATAAAAATCCTAGAAGAGAGCACAGGAAATAATTCTTCTGATACTGGCCATAGAAACATTTTTCTTTTCATTTGTCTCTTGCGGCAATGGAAATAAAAGCAAAAACAGACAAACTACTGAGACTATATCAAAATAAAAAACTTCTGCACAGTGAAGGAAACAATCAACAAAATTAAAGGACAACCTACTGAATGGGAGAAGATATCTGCTAATGACATTTCCAATAAAGGATTAGTATCCAAAGTATATAAAGAACTTACACAAATAAACACCCAATATCAGAATGGATATAAAAACAAGACCCATCTATATGCTGCCTACAAGACACTCATTTTAGACCTAAAGACACCTGCAGATTGAAAGTGAGGGGATGAAGAACCATTTATCATGCTAGTGGACATCAAAAGAAAGCTGGAGTAGCCATACTTATATTAGACAAACCAGATTTTCTACCAAAGACTGTAACAAGAGATGAAGAAGGGCATTACATCATAATCAAGGGGTCTATCCATCAAGAAGGTCTAACAATTGAAAATATTTATGTCCCAAACTTGGGCACAATCAAATATATAAATCAATTAATAACAAACATAAAGAAACTCATTGATAATAATAAAATAACAGTACGGCACTTTAACACCACACTTACAGCAATGGACAGATCATTTAAGTGGAAAATCAACAAGGAAACAATGGCTTTGAATGACACACTGGACCAGATGGACTTCACAGATATATACTGAGCATTCCATCCTAAAGCAACAGAATACTCATTCTTCTCGAGTGCACATGGAACATTCTCCAGGATAGATCACATACTGGGTCACAAATCAGCCCTTGACAAGTACAAAAAGATTGAGATCATACCAGGAATATTCTGACGCCACAACACTATGAAACTAAGTCAACCACAAGAAAAAAATTTGGAAAGATCACAAATACATGGAGGTTAAAGAATATCCTACTAATGAATGAATGGGTCAACCAGGAAATTAAAAAGTACACAGAAGCAAATGAAAAGAAAACATGACAGTCCAAAACCTTTGGGATGCAGTAAAGGCAGTCCTAAGAGGTTAAGTGTATTACAATATAGGCCTACCTCAAGAAGCAAGAAAAGTCTCAAATATACAACATAACCTTATACCTAAAAGAGTTAGAAAAGGAATAGCAAATAAAGCCTAAAGCCAGCAGAAGAAGGGAAATAATAAAGATTAGAACAAAAATAAACAATATAGAAACAAACAAAAAACAACAAAGAAACAAAACAGTAGGATAGATCAACGAAACTAGGAACTGGTTCTTTGAAAGAATTAATAAAATTGATAAACCCCTAGCCAGACGTATCAAGAAGAAAAGAGAAAGGACCCAAATAAATACAATCATGAATGAAAGAGAAGAGATCACAACCAATACCACAGAAATACAAACAATTATATGAGAATATTATGAAAAATTATATACCAACAAACTGGGCAATCTGGAAGAAATGGACAAATTCCTAGAAAAATACAAACTACCAAAAATGAAACAGGAAGAAATAGAAAATTTGAACAGACCCATAACCAGCAAAGAAATTGAATCAGTAATCAAAAATCTCCCAACAAACCAAAGTTCAGGGCCAGATGGCTTCCCCGCGGAATTCTACCAGACATTTAAAGAAGAGTTAACATCTATTCTTCTCAAACTGTTCCAAAAAATAGAAATGGAAGGAGAACTTCCAAACTCCTCCTACGAGGCCAGCATTACTTTGATTCCAAAACCGGACAAAGACTCCAGTAAAAGGAGAACTCCAGGCCAATATCCCCGATGAAGATGAATGCAAAAATTTTCAACAAGATACTAGCAAACTGAACCCAACAGTACAGGGAAAGAATTATTTTTTTTTTTAAGATTTTATTTATTTGATAGAGACACAGTGAGAGAAGGAACACAAGCAGGGGGAGTGGGAGAGGGAGAAGCAGGCACCCCGCCGAGCAGGGAGCCCGATGCGGGGCTCGATCCCAGGACTCCGGGATCACGACCTGAGCCGAAGGCAGACGCTTAACGACTGAGCCACCCAGGCGCCCCCAGGGAAAGAATTATTCACCACCATCAAGTGGGAATTATTCCTGGGCTGCAGGGGTGGTTCAATATTCACAATCAATCAATATGATACACCACATTAATAAAAAAAGGGATAAGAACCATATGATCCTCTCAATAGATGCAGAAAAAGCATTTGCCAAAATACAGCATCCTTTCTTGATTAAAACCCTCAACAAAGTAGGGATAGATAGAACATCATGAATGTAAACATCATAAAGGCCATATACGAGAGACCCGCAGCAAATATGATCCTCAATGGGGAAAAACTGAGAACAAGACAGGGATGTCCCACTCTCCCCATTACTATTTAACATAGTATGGGGAGTCTTAGCCTCAGCAATCAGACAACAAAAAGAAATAAATGGCAACCATATCATCAAGGAAGAAGTCAAACTTTCACTATTTGCAGATGACATGATATTCTATGTAGAACCCGAAAGACTCCACCAAAAAATTGCTAAAATGAATACATAAATTCAGCAAAGTCACAGGATATAAAATTAACATACAGAAATCTGTTGCATTTCTTACACCAATAATGAAGCAGCAGAAAAAGAAATCAAGGAATTGATTCCATTTGCAATTGCACCAAAAATAAGATACCTATGAATAAACCTAACCAAAGAGGTAAAAGATCTGTACTCTGAAAACTATAGAACATTTATGAAAGAAATTGAGGAAGACACAAAGAAATGGAAAAGCATTCCATGCTCATGGATTAGAAGAATATACATTGTTAAAATGTCTATACTACCCAAAGCAATCTACATATTTAATGCCTTCCCTATCAAAATACCACCAGCATTTTTCACAGAGCTAGAACAAACAATCCTAAAATTTGTATGGAACCACAATTTCTCTGAATAGCCAGAGAAATTCTGAAAATGAAAAGCAAAGCTGGAGGCATTATGATTCCAGATTTCAAGCTATCTTACAAAGCTGTAGTCATCAAGACAGCATGGTACTGGCACAAAAACAGACACATAGATCAATGGAACAGAATAGAGAGCCCAGAAATGGACCCTCAACTCTATGGCCAACTAATCTTCGACAAATCAGGAAAGAATATCCAATGGAAAAAAAAGGACAGTCTGTTCAATAAATGGTGCTGGGAAAACTGGACAGGAACACACAGAAAAAATGAAACTGGACCACTTTCTTACCCCATTTACAAAAATAAATTCAAAAGGGATGAAAGACCTAAATGTGAGACAAGAAAGCATCAAAATCCTAGAGAAGAACACAGACGGCAACCTCTTTGACCTGGGCTGTAGCAACTTCTTGCTAGACACATCACCAGAGGCAAGGGAAACAAAAGCAGAAATGAACTATTGGGTCTTCATCAAGATAAAAAGCTTCTGCACAGGGCGCCTGGGTGGCTCAGTTGGTTAGGCGACTGCCTTCGGCTCAGGTCATGATCCTGGAGTCCTGGGGTCGAGTCCCGCATCGGGCTCCCTGCTCGGCGGGGAGTCTGCTTCTCCCTCTGACCCTCCCCACTCTCATGTGCTCTCTCTCATTCTCTCTCTCAAATAAATAAATAAAATCTTAAAAAAAAAAAAAAAAAAGCTTCTGCACAGTGAAGGAAACAAACAATAAAACTAAAAGGCAGACTATGGAATGGGAGAAGATATTTGCAAATGACATATCTCATAAAGAGTTAGTATCCAAAATATATAAATAACTTACCAAACTCACCCCAAAAACAAATAATCCAGTTAAGAAATGGGCAGAAGACGTGAACAGACACTTTTCCAAAGAAGACATCCAGATGGCTAACAGACACATGAAAAGATGCTCAACATCTCTCATCATCAGGGAAATACAAATCAAAACCAGGATGAGATACCACCTCACACCAGTCAGAATGGCTAAAATTAACAACACAAGAAACAACAGATGTTGGCGAGGATGTGGAGAAAGGGGAACCCTCTTACACTCTGGTGGGAATGCAAGCTGGTGCAGCTACTCTGGAAAACAGTATGGAGGTTCCTCAAAAAGTTAAAAATAGAACTACCTTATGATCCAGCAAATGTACTTTTATTTACCCAAAGGACACAAAAATATAGATTCAAGGGGTAAGTGCACCCTAATGTTTATAGCAGCAGTATCAAAAATAGCCAAACCATGTAAAGAGACCAAATATTCATCAAATGATGAATGGATAAAGATGTGGCATATATATATATATATATATATATATATATATATATATATATTGGAATATTATTCAGCCATCAAAAAGAATGAAATCTTACCATTTGCAATGACATGGATGGAGCTAGACAGTATTATGCTCAGCAAAATAAGTCAGTCAGAGAAAGACAAAAACCATATGATTTCACTCATATATGGAATTTAAGAAACAAAATAGATGAACATATGGGAGGAGGAAAAAAGAGAGAGAGAGAGAAGGAAACAAACCATAAGAGACTCTTAATGACAGAGAACAAACAGGGTTGATGGAAGGAGGTGGGAGGGGCATGGGAGATGGGTGATGGGCATTAAGGAGGGCACTTGTTGGTGCGCCTGGGTGGCTCAGTCGTTAAGCGTCTGCCTTCGGCTCAGGTCATGATCCCAGGGTCCAGGGATCGAGCCCCGCATCGGGCTCTCTGCTCGGCGGGAGGCCTGCTTCTCCCTCTCCCACTCCCCCTGCTTGTGTTCCCTCTCTCGCTGTCTCTCTCTCTGTCAAATAAATGAATGAAATCTTTAAAAAAAAAAAAAAAAAGGGAGGGCACTTGTTATGATGAGTACTGGGTGTTGTAAGTAAGTGATGAATCACTGAATTCTACTCCTGAAACCAATATTGCACAGTATGTTAACTAGAATTTAAATAAAAATTAAAAACAAAAAGCAAAAAACAAAAAACCTGGGTAGCTCAGTTTGTTAAGCAGCCAACTCTTGATTTCGGCTCAGGTCATGATTTCCGGGTCCTAGGACTGAGCCCCACGTCAGGCTCTGTGCTCAGTGGGGCTGAGTATGCTTGAGGATTCTCTCTCCCTCTGCCCCCACCTCAGGCTGGCTCTCTCTCTCTCTCTCTCTCAAATAAATAAATAAATATTTAAAAACAAAAACAAACACCCAAAAAACAAATAATCCAATTAAAAAATTGGCAGGAAACATGAACAGGCATTTTCCAAACAAGACATTCAGGTGGCCAACAGACACATGAAAAGATGCTCAACATCACTGATCATCAGGAAAATACAAATCAAACCTACAATTGAGACATCACCTCACACCTCTCAGAATGGCTAAAATCAAAAACAGAAGAAACAACAGGTGTTGGTGAGGATGTGCAGAAAAAGGAACACTCATGCACGGTTGCTGGGAATGCAAACTGGTGCAGCCACTCTGGAAAACAGTATGGAGGTTACTCAAAAAGTTAAAAATAGAACTACCCTATAATACAGCAATCACCCTACTGGGTATTTACCCAAAGAATACAGAAACACTAATTCAAAGAAATACATGGACCCTTATGTTTACTGTAGCATAATAAACACAACAGCCAAATTACAGAAGCAGCCAGCCCAAGTATCCATCAATTGATGAACGGATAAAGAAGATAATAGTATATATATACAATGGAATATTACTCAGCCATAAAAAGAACGAAATCTTGCTATTTGCAACAACATGGATGCAGCTAGAGAATATAATGCTGAGCAAAATAAGTCGGTCAGAGAAAGACAAATACCATATGACTCCACTCACATGTGGAACTTAAGAAACGAAACAAAGAAAAAAAAAACCAGGAAACAGACTTAACTATGGAGAACAAACTGGTGGTTGCCAGAGGAGAGATGGGTGGGGTGGGGATGGGTGGGGGGATGGGTGAAATAAAGGGGATTAGGAGTACACTTATTGTGATGAGCACTGAGTAACGTATGGGATTGTTGAATCACTAATATTGTACACTTGAAACTAATATAACATTATATCTTAACCATCCTGGAATTAAAAACAAAAAAATTTTAAAAATAGTGATTTCAGAAACCCAGCCCCAGCTCCCGCGTTGTGTTTTTCCAAACTGTTGCTATTCAAGTTCACTTTATCTGAATCTTGATTCAAACAAACCAACTGTAAAAGAGGTATTTATGAGACAATTGAGGAGGTATGAGCTGAATATTTTATGTTGTGGAAATACTGTTAACTTTTTAGGTATGATACAGCATTGTGGTTATGTCCTTCTCTTCTGGAGAAATTTACTGGATTCACAGGTGGAAAATAAAATACATGGGATTAACTTTAAAATAATCTTTTGTGGGGGGTGAGAAAGGAAGTAGAAATAGGGCGTAGATGAGATTGGGTACGTATATGCTAATTGTTGAAGTGAGGTGATGGGTACCTGGGTGTTCATTATACTGCTCTCTTTACTCTTACATGTGTTTAAAATTTTCTGTAATAACAATTTGTTGGTTTTTTAAAAGATGGTTTTCAGGTTAGAGCAGGGGAAAAAAATAAGTCTAATGATACTGATGCATAATTTTAGATAACTTAAAATTTCTTTATTTTTTAAAAAGATTTTATTTATTTGAGAGAGGGAGAGAGAGAGGGAGAGATCACGAGCAGGGGAGAAGGGTAGAGAAAGCAGCAGACTCCCCACTGAACAGGGAGCCCTATGCAGGACTTGATCCCAGAACCCCGAGATCACGACCTGAGCCGAAGGCAGAAGCTTAACCAACTGAGCCACCCAGGCGCCCTGATACTTAAAATTTAAAAAGCAACTTCTAACAAGGATATATTTCTCATTTGAGTTAATGAAATTATAGTAAACTAAGTTATTTTAGTTCTCCTACTGTTATTTAAATGACAAATCTTAGGGGCTCCTGGTTGGTTCAGTCAGTGGAACATGCAAGTCTTGATATTGGGATCATGAGTTCGAATCCATGTTGGGTGTAGCGATTACTTTAAAAAAAAAAAAAAGGTGGGGCAACTGGGTGGCTCATCGGTTAAGTGTCCCACTCTTAATTTTGGCTCAGGTCATGATCTCAGGGTTGTGAGATCTTGCTTAAGATTCTCTCCCCCTCTCCAACTCCCTTTCTAGGAAAAAAAATAAAAAGGAAAATCTCAGCATTTAGTCTTTTTTTTTTTATTTTTTATTTATTCTTTTGAGAGAGAGAGACAGAGAGAGCACAAGCAGGGGGAGAGGTAGAGAGAGGGAGAAGCAGACTCCCCACCAAGCTGGGAGCCCGACATGGGGCTCGATCCCAGAACCTGGAGATCATGACCCGACACCTAACCATCTGAGCCACCCAGGCGCCCCAGTCTTTTTTTTTAGATTTTATTTATGGGACGCCTGGGTGGCTCAGTCGTTAAGTGTCTGCCTTTGGCTCAGGTCATGATCCCACGGTCCTGGGATCGAGCCCCACATCAGGCTCCCTGCTCTGCGGGAAGCCTGCTTCTCCCTCTCCCACTCCCCCTGCTTGTGTTCCTGCTCTCACTCTATGTCAAATAAATAAAAATAAAAATAAAAAAAAACTTAAAAAAAAGATTTTATTTATCCACTTGAGAGAGAAAGAGAGAGAGAGAGAGCTCGTGCAAGCACGAGCAGGGGGAAAAGCAGAGGGAGAAAGGGAGAAGCAGACTCCACTGAGCAGGGAGCCCAATGTGAGACTCGATCCCAGGAACCCAGGATCATGCCCTGAGCAGAAGGCAGATGCTTAACCGACTGAGCCACCCAGGCGTCCCTTTACTCTTCTATCTTAAGAACCTTTCCCAAAACCAGGGGTCCCTGGCTGGCTCAGTCAGTGGAGTGTGCAACTCCTGATCTTGGGGTTGAGTTCAAGCCCCATGTTGGGTATAGAGAGAGTTAAAAATATTTTTTAAAAAAGTAACCTCCAGAGCGCCTGGGTGGCTCAGTTGGTTAAGCAGCTGCTTTCAGCTCAGGTCATGATCCCAGGGTGTTGGGATCGCGCCCCACATCCGGCTCCCCGCTCAGCAGGGAGCCTGCTTCTCCCTCTGCCACTCCCCCTGCTTGTGCTCTCTCTCTCTGACAAATAAAATCTTTAAGAAAAATTAAAATAAAAAAAGAGCATTAAAAAAAAAAGTAACCTCTCCCAAAACTAGATAGGCAAATTATGTAAGAAAAGTGATTTTTTAGTGTAATTATGCACAAACCCAATTTCAATACCAAAATCAAGATTCATTCATTCAACGGATAGTCACTGAGCATCTTGCCAGGGGCTCTTGGGTACTGAAGATCTACATATGCCAGAATAGGGACTTAAAATAAAAATCTGTTTGGGGCGCCTGGGTGGCTCAGTCGGTTAAGCGACTGCCTTCGGCTCAGGTCATGATCCTGGAGTCCCGGGATCGAGTCCCGCATCAGGCTCCCTGCTCGGCAGAGAGTCTGCTTCTCCCTCTGACCCTCCCCCCTCTCATGTGCTCTCTCTCTCAAATAAATAAATAAAATATTTTTAAAAAATAAATAAATAAATAAAAATCTGTTTGTAATAAAAACACCCAGGAAGTTATATATCTTACATACATTATTTCATTTAGTCCTTACAACAGTTCTGCAAGACAGCTACGAATAGGCCCAAATGAGGACAGCAAGGTTCAGAGAGAATGAGTCACTGGCCCCTAAGTGGCTAGTGGATGAACCAGGATTATAAACCAGTCAACCCGCCGCTGGGGCTCTTCCACTACACATGGCCTGAAGTCCCCTAACCTGGCAGACGACATCATGCTTGGTTTGAAGCAGCGCCTGAGTCCTCTATACAGATCAACTCTCCTCAAACCGTGCTCCTTGGAACACTGCTTCTGTGTGGGTCAGGGGCTTAGTCGCAAGTAGGAGAAGCCAACTTTGGTTAAACAGAAAACGTATCACTGAAAGGACACCGGGTAACTCAGAGAATTTTGGGGAGGTCTACAGAGACCAGTCTAAGACTAAACTTAGAAAAAAAAAAAAATGCCCAAACTCATGCTATCCAACTGGCCTGATGAAACCGGGGCCACCACCAGCAAGCACCACTGAGCACCCTGAAACAGAAACGCAGCTTTCTAGCCTCCCCGCATGGCCACTTCCCAGATGCAAAGGAGTCAAGGGTGTGTTCTAGGTTGTGTGGGAGAAGCTGGATTGATTTGGCTGCTATTCCCTAAACCCAGCAAGAGTACTCAACAGGAACTTGGTAAAGAGAAACCAAGCATCCACAGTGAGTGCTAAGTTATGTCACAAAATGGCAGGAAAACAGGCAGAAAACGTTTCTCTACTGCAGGGCTTCTTGGAGCTTCTAATAAACTTTGGAGCATGGGGAATTCCAAGAGGAGGATGTTCCCAAAATGGATGATCACAGAACCTTTATTTCTGTAACAGGATACATGGGACGAGAAAGGGTGGTGGGCTTCAGGCTCAAGTGCTACCCCTCTCTGGCTCCCACTGGGCCTCACTCGTGTGACTTCCAAAAGCTCTCACTCCTCTGGTCCCCCTCGCCAAACTCTAGCTCAAGAGCCCACACGTGTCCCCTGGACTGTAGCAGCAGCTCCCCAGGCCATGTCCCTTCAGTCCACAGTAGTCATCATCATCAAATGCATCTGGGTGGCTCAGATGGTTAAGCGTCTGCCTTCGGCTCAGGTCATGATCCCGGAGTCCTGGGATCGGGTCCCGCATCGGGCTCCCTGCTCCTTGGGAGCCTGCTTCTCCCTCTGCCTCTCTCTCTCTCTCTGTCTCTCATGAATGAATAAATAAAATCTTAAAAAAAAACAAAACAAAAAAACAACTTAGGGGCACCTGGGTGGCTCAGTCGGTTAAGCATCTGCCTTTGGCTCAGGTCATGATCTCAGGGTCCTGGGATCAAGTTCCGCATCGGGCTCCCTGCTCAGGAGGGGAGTCTGCTTCTCCCTCTCCCTCTGCTCGTGTTCTCGCTCACTCACTCTCTCTCTCAAATAAATAAAACCTTAAAAAAAAAAACCACACAACTTAAAGAAAACGTCAACCAACAGTCCAGTTCTAAAGGAGAAAAGAGTTCCTCAAAAAACAGCACTATCGGGGAATCACAAGCCTTGATGTTTTCAGTGAGGCTGCTTAAATGGAAAACACCTAGAACCGTTTTAGGTTTCTTAATCATTAGGGGCCAAAAATCCTTTCTCTTTGCATTTAGTTCACTATTCAAGACTTTGCTTGATTCAAAAGATAAGCAGAATTTCCGCATGGTTATCTCAACTGAGATGTTGACACTGGGTGAAGTTCCAACAATGAGTTGTTTTCTTTTAGGATTTCAACTAGATTTACAGAGTACGGACTCTGTAGCGTACTTGACATAAACCTGGGTGGTTGGCATTATGTCCATTTTATAAAAGAGGAAACTAAGGTTACATAATTTGCCTGAAGTCACAAAACAAGCAAGTAGTACATCTGAGATTCAAATCCAGAAATTCTGGAATAAGTCTTTTTTTAAGATTTTATTTATTAGGGCGCCTGGGTGGCTCAGTCGTTGGGCGTCTGCCTTCGGCTCGGGTCATGATCCCAGGGTCCTGGGATCGAGTCCCATATCGGGCTCCCTGCTCAGCAGGAAGCCTGCTTCTCCCACTCCCCCTGCTTGTGTTCCTGCTCTCGCTGTCAAATGAATAAAATCTTTAAAAAAAAAAAAAGATTTTATTTATTAGGGGCACCTGGGTGGCTCAGTCGTTGGGCGTCTGCCTTCGGCTCAGGTCATGATCCCGGCGTCCTGGGATCGAGCCCCGCATCGGGCTC
>NW_028009012.1:0-1483 GCF_054177405.1 Leptonychotes weddellii | reverse complement strand
GAACAGGAGGTAAAAGTAGTTTGCCTAAGGACATGCATACATAGTACATTAATAAACACGAGAGAAGCATTCAGTCTTACCAGTACTCAAACAAATTAAAATTAAAGTGGGTCACCATTTTTCCCTACTAAATTACCGTAAGAGACAGCATAGCATAAATGAAAGCACCAATGCTAGAAGCAGACCTGCTGTCTTAAAATTCCCCTCTACTCCTTTTCTAGCTGTGTTCCCTTGGATAAGTTTTAACTTCTCTTTGCCTCTCTCATCTACTTTTGTAAAAGAAAGATAATAATACCACCTACCTCCTAAGGTTGATATGAGGATTCAATGAAATATGTATGTTAAAGCACTTAGAATAGTGCATGGCACATAGTGCTGTAAGTCTACTATTTATTATTAGGAAAAACAATGTATTCATTTGCTGGGACTGCCATAACAAAGTACCACACACTGGGTGGCTTAAATGACAGAAATATATTGTCTGTCAGTTTTGGAGGTGAGGAGTCCAAAATTAAAGTGTTGGCAGGTTTGACTCGACCTTGGGGCTGTGAGAGAAAGATCTCTTCTAGGCCCCTCTTGTAGATAGCCATGTTCATGTTTACATGGTGTTCTCCCTATATCGTCACATCAGCTTCCTTCTGTGCCCAAATTTCCTCATCTTATAAGGATACCAGTGGAATTGGATTAGAGCCCAGGCTAATGACCTTATTTTAATGCAATTAACTTTTTAAATTACTATCTCCAAATAAGGTCACATTCTGATGTACTGGGGTTAGGACTTCAGCATATGAATTTGGGTGTTTACACAATTCAGTCCATAACAAACTAACAAATAACTGTTTTTTATTTGAGAGGTATTCAGATACTACTGATGGCATTGTAAATTGACTCATTCTTCTTGGAAAGCAACTTGAAGATAGATAGATATCCAAATATGTTTTATGAGATATAGAATATTCATGTTTTTGTTCATGAATTTATTCCACTCCTGGGACTCTAGTCCGTGAAGTAATCTAAAACACACAAAAAAGTCATATTACATGATATTGATCATAACAGTGCTCACAATCACATAAAAGAATGAAACAATCCTTTTGTTTAACAGGAAATGTTTACATTGACTTGAATGAAAAATTCTGTAATTCCTATAAATCATAATTTTTGTAATTTGTATAGTATTAATATAATATAAATATTAAAGACTGAAATATTAAGGACTTATGGGTGTTGAATCTAATACATGAAAAATAGTTGGATATGAAATATTTATGAAAATATTATTATTGGGGCGCCTGGGTGGCTCAGTTGGTTAAGCGACTGCCTTCGGCTCAGGTCATGATCCTGGAGTCCCGGGATCGAGTCCCACATCGGGCTCCCTGCTCAGCAGGGAGTCTGCTTCTCCCTCTGACCTTCCTCCTTCTCATGCTCTCTGTCTCTCATTCTCTCTCTCTCAAATAAATAAATAAAATCTTTAAAAAAAAAA
>NW_028009011.1:0-897 GCF_054177405.1 Leptonychotes weddellii | reverse complement strand
TATAAACTTTCCTAATAGAAAGTTTCCTAAATAAAAAATTACTTAGTGAATCCAAAGCTTATGGCCATCACACTAGAGTTAAAAAAAAAAAAAAAGTTTCAGTAACCTTTTTCTGATTTTCTAATGAATGCTATATGATGGTGGACTAAATAAGGCAAAGTGTCAATCCTGGTAAGATCTGCAGCATATTGGTGATGCGAGTACAGAAAAGCCTTTCTTCTTGTTTTATTCCTCCTTCCATATATCCCTTCCAAAAACAAGGTCTGAAGGGTTCTCCATGTTTAACATACACTGAGCTCTGTAGTAAAGTACGATCTTGAGTGCCATGCCCTCCCTCTCCCACCAGTCCTGTTTCTGTATGTGGCAAGATAAAAATTATATTAATCTAGGTACCTAGTTCATAATTTCATTCTGCTCACTAAAACCTTCTGGATTTACTCATTCACTCTCAGTTCTGATCCCTTGAGGAGGATTCTACATTGTCTGTCTGTTTCTTAGGCAGTAAAAGAGAATCTGGAGCAAAGGTGGAGCGGAGGAAGGTGATATGAAAGGCTGGCCAGGATGGGACTGAAGGAATTCATGGTAGGTAAAAGTTTGAGGAGAGAGCCATGGGAGCAGGTCCAGGTTGAGGTCCTGGAAGAGAAACTTAGGCAGGGCTGCCAGTCACCCAGTTTGCACAAGGATGGCCAAACGGACTGTTGACAGTCCAGTGTTCATTCTGAAACATCAGTACCTGGGCTGTGACAGTTAATATATATATATATATATTTAAAGATTTTATTTATTTATTTGACAGAGAGAGACACAGCGAGAGCAGGAACACAAGCAGGGGGAGTGGGAAAGGGAGAAGCAGGCTTCCCTCTGAGCAGGGAGCCCGATGTGGGATTCGATCCCAGG
>NW_028009010.1:0-897 GCF_054177405.1 Leptonychotes weddellii | reverse complement strand
TTTACATGTAAAATCTCTAACTTTGTTTAACCTTGGTTCTTATGCTTGTTAGTTAGAAAGTGTGTTAACATCATCTTTTGAATGACCTAATAAGTACAAACATACTGATAAGTCTTGTCAGTATTTGGCAACCCTGTCATAACTGATAAGAAATGAATCATAGACTACATCAATATGAAGGCAAAGCTCCATTATAGAATAAAATTCATTCTGGTACATGTATTGGGTTTCTGAATAACAGAACTAAATTACGTTAGCAAGAAGTTTCAAAGTAGCAGTATTTTTATGTCAGTCTAAGAGAGAAGGTATCCACCACCTGATAAAAGGCTTATTAAGTCATATGATGATAAGGAAATATTTTTTAAAAAGGAAATTTTTTTTCTTTTCATCTGGACTGAAGCTGTATGTGGCCGAGACACACTAAAGTATAGTAGGAAGTGATGCGTATATCAACTGTTGAGCAATCTCTGCAGTGAATTTTAACGCCAGGGGTCTGCCATATGCATTAAAAGGAGAAAGGCATATGAACACCTCCAAGAATGCCTGCAGCCTTTTGTCTTTGAACTGTGGACATACACTTTTGTCCCAGGCTCTGGTGACACTCCTTTATTGCTGCATCACAGGGGAGTAATTCTTATAAGTCCCAGTCTGAATTTGATACAACAGGGCCCCTTTGGACTAAGTCTCCTTATCCTCCTACTTTGCTTTAGTAAGTGACTTTACCATTAAAGTCTTTTCTGCTACACTATGATTAACACAATTAATCTCCACCACCACCTCCACCACCACCACCATTTCATTTTTATTTTTACTTTTTTAATTTTTTTGGTGGTTTTTTTAATTGTTATGTTAATCACCATACATTGCATCATTAGTTTTTGATGTAGCGTTCCATGA
>NW_028009009.1:0-897 GCF_054177405.1 Leptonychotes weddellii | reverse complement strand
AAAGAATTAACTGTAAGATTTGAAACTGTAAAGCTCTTGGAAGAAAACATAGTGAAATACCTCTTCGGCATTTGTCTTGATGACATATTTTTGATATGACAGCAAAGTGCAGGCAACAAAAACGAAAATAAACAAGTGAGGTTACGTGAACCTAAAAGGATTCTACAAAGTAATGGAAACAACCAAGAAAAGTAAAAGGCAACCTATGGAATAAGAAAACATTTGCAAACCATCAACTAATAAGGGGTTAATATACAAACTATATGAGGAACAAACAAGCTCTATGGAAAAACACAAATAACAACTTAAAAAAAAGACAATTTAAAACAGAAAATATGGCATACCAAAATCTATGGGATACAGCAAAAGTGGTTCTAATGGAATTTAATAGCAACACAGGCTTGTAACAAACAAAAACAATGAATCCCCCCAAATATATATGTATTTTCTAGTTTCAAACAAAGGAAAAAGTTAGTTGAAGGAAATAAATAATGAGGATCTGATTGGAAATAAATACAATAGATAATAAAAAGAAAATAAAGGTCACCTGGCTGGCTAAGTCAGTGGAATGTGTAACTTTTGATCCCAGGTTTGTGCCACATGTTTGAACCCCATGTTGGGTGACCCCATGTTGGAGCCCCATGTTGGGTGTAGAGATTACTTAAAAATAAAATATTTTTTTAATAAGAGAAAATACAAAAAAAATCAATGAAGCTAAGAGCTGCTTCTTTTATAAGGTAAACAAAATTAACAAACCTTTACCTAGACTCAAGAAGAATAAAAGCATTCCAATAATTAACATCAGGAATGCAAAAGAAAGCACAAATGATGCCACAGAAATACAAAGTATCATAAGAGACTACCAAGAAGATTTATATACCAATAAATTAGACAACC
>NW_028009008.1:0-897 GCF_054177405.1 Leptonychotes weddellii | reverse complement strand
CTCCCACCCCCCTCCCCTCTAGAACCATGTTTGTTTTTCAGAGTCCATCGGGGAGGGAAACTCTTAAAGGTAAGCCTGAGTGAGGTGTTTCTTAAAAGTAGAATTTATAGCTACATTTAAAAAACTCACTGGCAACCTCTAGTGGGACTAGATATTTAGAGTTTAAAACCTTTGGGTCGTATTTTCCATGCATTCAATGACCCTGTTTTACTGCCTAGGTATTTTCTTTGGCGTGATCTTCTTCCTTTTATCCATCATGGTTTCCTGTTGGATAATTGTAAAGCGCAAAAAAGGGTAAGTATGGCCATATTCTCCTAGAAAATGTCCACAACTATACCTGCCTCCTCTTGAAAGCCAAAGAGAAGTGAAAGGAAACCTCAAAAAAAAAGAAAAACCACTACTACATAAACAGATGTAATAATTCATAATTATAAAGAAGGCCCTTGATGTACATTATGGATAGAGAAGTATTCACACTAAAAGAAATATATATGATAAGAACATTTTTTTCAAGTGATAATTAAAATTATATAAGCATTTCAGAGATCTGTGCCAGCTACTGAGAGAAGAAACTAATACATATTTTCTATTATCTTATAACCACCATCAATCAGCTGGATAGCCATTCATTCAACATACACTAAGGTTGTGTTTTCTCCCACCCCACGTACCACTTATTACCCAAGACCACTTCTCGGCCTTTCCTCAGCTATCCACTTAGTCATTGCTCCCTGGAAGCCCCTCCCAGACCCCTGTCGGTACCACCCTCTGCTCTTCCTCATGCAAGGATCTCAAGTTTGCCCTTCCTCATCCTGTGAAAACTTTGGCTTCTGACTCACTCTTCCTCTTTGTCTCAAGGGATGCCCTCGTTCTAACGTCCAAGAAAGGGTAAAGAGT
>NW_028009007.1:0-897 GCF_054177405.1 Leptonychotes weddellii | reverse complement strand
TCTCTAATAAACAAATAAAATCTTTAAAGTGGATAGCAAAAGCCTTAAATATTTGACTCAATGACTTAAGGATCTGGGAAAAGATTCTAAGTAGGGTATTTATCTCTACATTGATAGAGAAAAAAAATCAGGATCAAACTAGTTATCTATCAGTAGAAGATTGGTTAAATAAGTTATGATGTATCCATATGATGAAATATTATAGAGCCACTAAAATTGTCATGGAGTCATATTTATGGACATACAAGTATGTTCAGAAATACTAAGTGAAAAACAAAATGCAAAATAGCACACACAGTATGATGATAATAAAAGCTACCATTTATTGCATGCTTACTGTGTGCCAAGCATTGTACTATATGCTTTTCCTGCATTATCCTAAACAACCCTTATAATACTCCAAGTAGGAGGTATGTTTTTCATTTCCAAGATAAGAAAACTGAGGCTGGAGGAAATTCCAGTGCTCCCTGCTATAGACTGAATGTTTGTATCTCCTCAAATTCTTACGTTGAAATCTAATTCCCGTTGTGATGGTATTTGGAGGTGGGGCCTTGGGAAGGTGGTTAGATTATGAGGGCAGAGCCCCTATAAAAAATAGTGCCCTCTACTGGGTATTTACCCCAAAGATACAAAAGTAGGGATCCGAAAGGGTACGTGCACCCCGATGTTTATAGCAGCAATGTCCACAATAGCCAAACTGTGGAAAGAGCCAAAATGTCCATCGACAGATGAATGGATAAAGAAGATGTGGTATATATACACAGAGGAATATTATGTAGCCATCAAAAGGAATGAAATCTTGCCATTTGCAACAATGTGGATGGAACTGGAGAGTGTTATGCTGAGCGAAATAAGTCAATCAGAGAAAGACATGTATCATATGACCTCACTGATATG
>NW_028009006.1:0-897 GCF_054177405.1 Leptonychotes weddellii | reverse complement strand
ATTTGCTCCAATATACCTTCTGCCCCTCTCTCTCTTTCTTCTTCTTCTGGGATCCCAATTATTCTAATGTTGTTTCGTCTTAAGGTATCGCTTATCTCTTGAATTCTGCCCTCGTGATCCAGTAGTTGTTTATCTTTCTTTTTCTCAGCTTCTTTATTTTCCATCATTTGGTCTTCTATATCACTGATTCTCTCTTCTGCCTCATTTATCCTAGCAGTTAGCACCCCCATATTTGATTGCACCTCATTAATAGCCTTTTTGGTTCTGACTTGGTTAGATTTTATTCCTTTTATTTCTCCAGAAAGGGTTTCTCCGATAACTTCCATGCTTTTTTCAAGCCCAGCTAGTATCTTTAAAGTGAGGATTCTGAACTCTAGATCTGACATCGTACTAATGTCCATATTGAGTAGGTCCCTGGCAGTCAGTACTACCTCTTGTTCTTTTTGTTGAGGTGATTTTTTCCATCTTGTCATTTTGTCCAGAAGAGAATAGATTAATGAGAGAACAAAATGCTAACAGGGTAACAACATCCCCAGAAAATATCCTCTAAACAAATCAGAAAAGACCTGAAGCCAGGGGGAAAGAAAGGGAAAGAAAGAAAAAAGAAAAAGAAGAAAAAGAAAAAGATAAAATCAAACAAAAACAGAACAAAACAAAACATAAAAACAGAATGTGATCAAATATGGTCAGGCTGGTGCATAGATCAGTGCCACACACTAGATTTGGGGTGTATTTTGGTCTTTTAGAAGAAAGTGCCTCCCAAAATTTTAAAGAAAGAAAAACTTATATATGTACAAAAATAAGGGTTGATATGATGAAGGGATGGAATATGACTGTAAAGATGGAAATTATAAAAAATTTTATAAAAGGAATTGATAAGAAGTTGTTTGAAAAAAG
>NW_028009005.1:0-897 GCF_054177405.1 Leptonychotes weddellii | reverse complement strand
AAAGAACCAGCTCCTAGTTTCGTTGATCTGTTCTACTGTTCTTTTGGTGTCTATTTCATTGATTTCTGCTCTGATCTTTATAATTTCTCTTCTCCTGCTGGGTTTTGAACTGCTGTATTCTAAACATAAAAATAATACAAGAAGCTTCTCTTTCAATCGTGGGTTTTATTGTTAAAAATACTTGTGAATGCATACTAATTCACTTCTAGATGTTGGAGGCACCAAAAGGCATTACATTGTGTCTTCCCGTCGAATACAAAAACTTCAGTGTTGCTCTAGGATTTTACACTCTCTCTAAAATCCCCTTGAGATTTCTGAGTGTGAAAGAAACCACATTGGACACAAAGTTGTATAGCAAACAAGCTCTAGATAAATGGGGCTTTTATTTGAGTGGGCAATACTGTTTGGACAAATGAAAACATTACGGGATTTCTAGAGAAGAAACTCGTTATACATTCCATAGATATGCTTTGGCTGAAAGTGGCAGAAACGCAACCCAGGCTGTCAGAATGGGGGGGGGGGTTTGTTGTCAGTGAACAAACAAAACTAGCAAGAATGCTACTGTCCTCAGTGTGACTGGAACCAGGGTGTGGAATGCAGCTAAAACCTCCCCATCTCTTATTTCCTCTTTTCTCTGTACTGGAACATTTTTCAGACCAATCACCGCTATAAGCTCTAGTTTTAGCCCTTTCTAGGTTCGTCCCTCTCAGCTTGCCAACAGAGAAACACAGAGGTCTTCCTTCTCTGCACCAAGGGTTAGAAGAGGCAGCAGGCCAGGGTCCTGGCCTCTCCAGGCGGGGGAGGGGGGGCCACCCTCCAGGTTCCAAAAGGTGGGGTCTGACCCCTGCACAGGAGCTTCCCTCCTTGGTCATTTGGGCATGGTGTTCAGACGCCTGG
>NW_028009004.1:0-897 GCF_054177405.1 Leptonychotes weddellii | reverse complement strand
GAGCAAGTGACTCCCCTCCACAGGTCTTAGCTCCATCTTCTATAAACAACGGAGAAACTGAGCTCGCTGACCTTCCCTGGATGAGCCTAAGATTCCCTGCCAAACCTATTAAGCTATAGCCAGAACGGACAGTATCTTCAAGTATTCCAGACTTCTGGAAAAAGGGAAATGAGAGGTACCATAATTAAGACTGTCACCCATTTAATACTCCAAGAAAGTTCATCCTCTCCCTCCAAGCGCCAGAGCTTACAGGAGGTGCCCTACAGAACCAGTAGGTGTATGACTCCTCAAGATCCTCTTCCTGCCATGTTCTCATCCAAAGAAAATCAATGCCTCAGACAGGGAGGTTTCTAGGCAAAGAAAATAGTTCAGGAACTGAGCACAAGCACCTTCAAAAGCAAAATATTCTTGGGGCACCCGGCTGACTCAGTCAGTAGAGTGTGACTCTTGATCTCGGGGTTGTGAGTTCGGGCCCCACATTGGGTGTAGAGATTACTTAAAAATAAAATCTTTTTTTTAAAAAAAGGCAAAATACAGGGCGCCTGGGTGACTCAGTCGGTTAAGTGTCTGCCTTCGGCTCAGGTCACAGTCCCAGGGTCCTGGGATCAAGTCCCGCATCAGGCTCCCTGCTCATCAGGGAGCCTGCTTCTCTCTCTCCCTCTGCCCCTCTCCCCTGCTCATGCTTTCTCTCTCTTTCCCCAAATAAATAAATAAAATTTTTTTAAAAATTAAAAAAGGCAAAATACTCTTAAGGAGAAACACACAGGGCTCAGTAGATCTCTGAAAAAAACAAAAAAACAAACAATAAAGCCCACAACGGGACAAGTGATTATCATCCAACAATTAAGTCATGTGTCCATTGACAGATGAATGGATAAAGAAAATGTGGTATATATA
>NW_028009003.1:0-897 GCF_054177405.1 Leptonychotes weddellii | reverse complement strand
TTTTTTTTTTTTTTTTAAGATTTTATTTATTTGAGAGAAAGAGCAAGAGAGCACAAGCAGGGGGAGGGGCAGAGGGAGAGGGAGAAGCAGACTCTCCACTGAGCAGGGAGCCCGACGTGGAGCTTGATCCCAGGACCCTGGGATCATGACCTGAGCCGAAGGCAGACGCTTAACCGACTGAGCCACCCAGGTGCCCGATCACCCTCTACTCTTAAAGTGGCCTCAGAGGGTAGAGCCAGGGTCTGGAACCCACTTCCTGCCCTATGAGGGATACAGGGACAGCTACCGACAACTTCAACCATTGGCGAATTAACCGTAACCGAAAAATCAGAGCATCTTATCTGCTGATGGGCAACGCCAAAGTGGCAAGTGTTTCTGAAACCCATTCCCTGGCTCCATCCTCTCTGTCATGGTGCTCAGGCCCTCTTGATCCACACCTCACCAAAGATCTCCCCGGATCTTGTCCCATCCTCCTCCGAACCCCTTCTCAGAGTGCTCTTCCTAACACACCGAGCCGCTGATCACTCTGCAACTTAACACTCTCCCACTCCGGAAGTTTCTTAAAAAGTCCAACATAAATCTACCATAGGACCAGAATTCCAGTCCTGGGAATATACCCAAGAGAACTGAAAGCACGTGTCCCTGCAAGACTAGCTCACGAACGTTCACAGCAGTGTTGGCATAATAGCTAAAAAGTGGAAGCAACCCAAGTGCCCATCACTTGGGGAATGAATAAACAATACGAGGTAGATTCATAAGAGGGAATATTATTCAGCCATAAAGACAATGATGTCCTAGTGACACACGGTATGACATGGATGACCCCCAAAAAACATTGTGCTAAGTAAAGGAAGTCAGATACAAAAGGCCACATACTATAGGACCGCATTTTTTTTT
>NW_028009002.1:0-898 GCF_054177405.1 Leptonychotes weddellii | reverse complement strand
GCATCCACACCCACTCCCCAAACACACTTCCTTGTGCTTGCTGCTGTCTGCATTTCCTTTATCTTGGGAGAGAAAGGTGAAAAATTCAAAGGACAGATGGGGCAAGCTGGTCCAATGCGCAGGATGCCTAAGGTCAGGGAGGAAGGGAGGGCAGAAGGAAGGCCGCCAGTGTGAGAGAGCCTGCAGAAGAAGGGAGACCAAGGGGGAAGGCACCAAGGGCTGACCCAGGATGGGACCCTCCCAGAGCCCGGCCCTGCCCCAGTGCACAGAGATGCCCCACAAAGAGCACCCAAGCTGGCCCCGGCACAGGCTTCCCTCTGGCTGCTGACCGGGACGCCCATTGCAGAGACTTTCCACCATACCCTGTAGGTGCGCACCGTGCTGCTGCGAGGGGCTCCCGGGGCATTGTGGCGGCACGGATGCAGGCCGGGGCGGGCGGCTCCGTTAACGGAATTCTCACCTGATACGTGCTCCATCCATCCTGCCTCACCGGGACGCCCACCCAGCTGTTTCACGTGTAATTCTTGTGTGTGGCCAGCATGTTTCCCAAGATAATCTCTGATTAAAACTTAAACTGAAAGCAGAAGCAGATGTAGAATACAATAAAAACCGAAAGTTGAAAACCAGCTTGAGCCGTGAACCCAGCCTTGGACAGCTTCCACAGCAGAGCCCTAGACAGCACAATTTGCTGCAAATGTTGTGGTTCGTAGTGCAAGATTCCACACGGAGTGAAGGCATTACAGAGGCTATGCACCACAGGGAGGTCTGACCAGACAGTAAACTGTGTGTGACATCCCATGCATGGTTTTATGCTCTAACAGCATGTGCTGATAAACCATCCGGAGCATTCTGGGTTTACCTAAATGAACCACTCCGTTCTGATCCTTTTGTAACTTGC
>NW_028009001.1:0-11905 GCF_054177405.1 Leptonychotes weddellii | reverse complement strand
TTCATCTAAAACTAATGATGTAATGTATGGGAATTAACATAAGAATAAAAAAAAAAAAAAAAAACAAAACTAAAAAGAATTAAACTTAAAAAAAAAAAAAAGCTAGCCCTAAGTGCAGTTGCCCAGAAAAGGTCCTTGGTGACCTGATCTTTTATGCAAACATGGTTACCCTGAAGAAGCTTGTGCAAGTAACTCAGAGGTAAATCACCAACTACTTAAAAATAACCAACTTTTCTTTTTTCTTCCGGCTCTGCCCGCTCTTTCCCTACCCTGATGACCATAAGTCTAAGGGTAACAAAATGTGGGTTTATTTTTAAAGGTCAAAAAAAAGTGATGAAGATTCAGGTGGTACATACTCTATAATATTTTGATTTTAAAGTTAATCAGAGTTAAATGGCCTTAGCATGAACTCATAATAAATTTAAAAATAATTGGAGGCTGTAGGGCTCAATGAAAAGAACAGGAATCTAGATATGGATTCCAGTCCTGCCTGAATTATCAGCTGTGTGACCTTGCATATGGCATTTACACTTTTCTGAGTCTCAATTTCCTCCCTTAGAAAATGAGGCTAGTCAATATGTATACTGAAGAGATATTGTGAGAATTAGAAATGACAGACATAACATTTAGAAATAATTCTTCTGCCAGTTCAACTTGGAATTGTTGAAATGGGGTTTGTAAATATCCTATGTAAAATAGTTTCGAATTGCAAGCACTACAGCCAGTAAATTTCTTTTCAAATCGGACAGGTATTAATTTCTTCCTTGCATAAAAATATAGATCCAGATAAGTTAAGCTGGAATGATATATCTATTTTTTTGAACAGCAGTATACATACCTAATATTTGGATTTGGTGATGTTAATGGGAAATAAATGGAGAATAGTTTCTTGACAGTACATTCAGGTTATAATCTAAATATTCATATATACTTTCTAAAAAATATTTTATTTATTTATGTGAGAGAGAGAAGGAGAGAGAGCAGGGGGAGGGGAAGAGAGAGAAGCAGACTCCCCGCTGAGCAGGACCCAGTGCAGGGCTCCATCTCAAGACCTTGAGATCATAAGCTGAGCCAAAGGCAGATGCTTAACCAACTGAGCCACCCAGGTGCCCCACAAATAGCCGTGTATACTTCCATCTCACAGAGATTTCAAGACCTTCATACCTGAGTCCTTGAAAAATACTTTTGCAATGCTTGTGTTTGCAGCATTGTTTTTGCATTGATTACACGATTGAAATCTAAAATCTATAAGTGATATCTTGAATTACTCTTTTTCTTTAAAGATTTTATTTGTTTATTTGACAGGGAGAGAGACACAGCGAGAGAGGGAACATAAGCAGGGGGACATACCTTTCCTGCTCTGAGGAAAACCATTTCAAAATTCTACCCAGTTACACAACTCACCAGCTGGATCCCTACGTGATGCTTGGTCATTTCTTACAGTTCAAGAAATACTCCATATAGTTCTGCAAAATTGCACCAAACAGTAACATCACAACTGCAGCAAAATCTCCCATTGGGAAATAGAGAGTTTGGGCAACACACCACACTACCCAGCTGTAGTTATTATCAAATCCTGCTAGATGCTAGACTGGAATTGATTGGGACAACTTCCTGCCTGGCAGACCAGTAAGTCTCTTGTTGGCAGCTCTTGGTTCTTCTCATTAGGAGGGACTTCCTTGTCCATTGTCTCTCCTGATCCATGGATCTCTGCCACTATGAATCCCATCAACTCCCCAGACCCATCTCAACTGTTATGTGTGATTGACATTTTGGTGTATTTAACATCTATAGTCCTCATTTAAGCACAGATCACAATGTCTCATATTATCAGTCTTCCATTATATGTCTGTGTCCTGTGTCTTGAAATAGGTTGTAAACTCCTTAAGGGCCAATATCATGCAGTTCTTGGCATCTTCTATAGCACCTGCAATAGTTTTCCAAACAGCCCCTACTCAGATTATTACAAGCATGGCCCTAGGAGTAGCCTTTCTAATACATTTTCAAGAGTAATTCAAGATATCTGGGGCGCCTGGGTGGCTCAGTCGTTAAGTGTCTGCCTTCGGCTCAGGTCATGCTCCCAGGGTCCTGGGATCGAGTCCAGCATGGGGCTCCCTGTTCAGCAGGAAGCCTGCTTCTCCCTCTCTCACTCCCCCTGCTTATGTTCCCTCTCTCGCTGTGTCTCTCTCCCTGTCAAATAAACAAATAAAATCTTTAAAGAAAAAGAGTAATTCAAGATATCACTTATAGATTTTAGATTTCAATCGCGTAATCAATGCAAAAACAATGCTGCAAACACAAGCATTGCAAAAGTATTTTTCAAGGACTCAGGTATGAAGGTCTTGAAATTGCCTGTTTCTTTGATCAGTTTGACACTGTCTTCTCTATCAATGTTTAACACCTTACTCAACAGCCCAAAGACGAATGGTTCAAGGGTGGTTGATTCAGTGAACATCACTCAGGTGTGTTCTCTTTTCCCTCCTGATGTCCATAATGCATTGCTGCTGTGCACTCTCACGCTCTTTCTTTCATGGTCATGACTTCAGCACTGTGTCCTCAGACATGGTATCTCCACAAAAGTTCATTGATAGGTGGAGGAAAGAGGAATCTCATTCCAAGAGTTTTTTATTTGCAGCTCCAAGTTTCTACCTAGAATCACTTCTCTGTAATCTGAAGAACATCCCTTAATGCTTTGTGTAGTGCAGGGCTGCTCATGCCAAATATTGTTTCTATTTCTCTAAAAAAACTTTGACCTTTATTTTCTCCACCTACATCCTTTAAGACACATATATACATTGATTTTTTTCTTTTCTTTCAGCAGAACTTTAAAGATGTTGTCCAATTGCCTTTTGATGTGCATCATTTCCGGTCTATGACAATTCTTATCATTGTTCCCTTGTCCATACTGTATTTTTCTTTTGGGTTGCTTTTAGTATTTTTCCCCACCACGGGAATTACAAAATTTAGTTATATTGTGCCTTGGTGGGACTTTTTTGTGTTTGTTTAGATTGAGGTTTGTTGAACTTCTTGAATTTGTGGGCTTATATACTTCATCATTTGGCGAAACACTTGCCCGTTATTTCTTAAAATATGTTTTCCTGTCCTCATACCTTTCTAAGACTCCAATCACACTTATGTCAAACCTCTTGAAAATATCCTACAGCTCACTGTGGTTCTGTTTATTATTTTAATTTTTCAATGTCTTTTCCCTCTTTGTGCTTCAGAGTTTGAATAACTTCTAAGTTGATTAAGTTGATTCATCTTCTCTTCTGTGGTACCTCATTTGCTCTTAAGCACCTTCAGTGGATTTATTTCATTTATGGTATTTTTTTAAACCTCTCCCAGTTCCATTTCTTTTTTTTTTTTTTTAAAAGATTCCATTTCTGTCTTCATTATGTTCATGTTCTTTAATCTTGAATATAATTAAAAGAGCTGTCTTAAAGAGCTTGTCATTCCTAGGTCATCTCTTGATTATTTTTCCTTGATTCTGTATCTGTCTAATAATTTTCAACTGGATCCTGGATATTGTAATTTTTATATTACTGAGTGTCTAGATTTTGTTGTCCTTTTTTTATATTTTTTAATTTAAATTCAATTAGCCAACGTATAGTACATCATTATTTGTTGTCCTTCTTTAGAGAGTGTTGACTTTTGTTTTGGCAGGCAGTTAAGTTCCTTGCAGATCAGCTTTATCCCAGCAGGTTTGTTCTTAAGTTTGATTGTTGTAGGTCTGGAGTACCCTTTACTGTGTAACTAGTTTAACTGTTACACTGTTAACAGACTCAGTAGAGTAGTCTCTCCATTCTGATTGGCTAGAAAACTAAAGTGCTTTCCTAATCCTCTGTGAGCTCTGGGACTTACTGAGTTTACACTTCCTCAGTGTTTGTTCTTTCCCCAGGAGTCTTGCTTTGTCTGGTTTCACGGAGTCTCACCCTATGCATGCACCCTATGCATGCAGCTGAAGTATCTGGGTGACCCCATGCAGATTTCTGGAGCTCTTTCTCTGTCCTGCTCCCTCCTCTCCTTTAGTCTGTGCCACAGATTTCAGTCCCCTCAGCTTCTCCAAACTCTTATCTCTTTTTGTGCAACACAGCAAGACTACCATGCTCTGCTGGGATTCACCTTTCTATACAACATGCAGTAAAGTCTATCAGGTAGAAAGCTGGAGTAATCATAGAGCTTAACTTGGTTGTTTCCCTTCTGTCAAGTACCACAATCCTATATTTCCAGTTGTCCACTGTTTGAAAACAGTTGTTTCATATGGGTTGTCTAATTTTCACTGTGATTATGGCAGGAAGGCTAGTCCAGTACACTTTATATAACTTTTAAACACCTGCCTGGCTAACACACATACATATTTGCATAATGGTATCTGCCTACCTATCTACCCAGAAGTAGGGGGTTCTATTTAGAAAATTTTTATCATAGATTTACCATCTGTAAACACAACCTGAATAATAAATATCTAATCCAAAAGCCCATACATAAAAATGAATGATGATGTTCTTGACTCACTTTTCCTGTTCTTCCCTCATTTCAGATACAACCCCAAAGTTTTCCAGGTTGTTGTCACCAGGAGTATTAGTCACGTGTCACCCCAGCATCTTTTTCATCAGCGATTCCTTCTCCTTTTCTGTGTCTCACCTTTGACAACTTGCCCCCCACGGGAACACACATTCTCCCGCATCTCCCCCCATGCTCACCTTTCTTCAACTCTTACCAAAGAACCTCAAGAAAATTCCTTCTTTTCATTCTCTCTTCACATTATTTGTAAATCTCAAAGTGATTTAGGTGACAAATTATAAATACAATAGTGCTAGTGAGGAGTATGTTTCAGGGAAATTCAAAGGTTACAGATTTTGTAATGAAAATAGATGTAAGGACAAGTTCAGTCACTTTCTAAAACATGTTTCCCAAACTGCCTCTGAGGACCTTTTAGGAAATACCTATCCATTGCATACAGATACATTTGTAAAATACAATAAAAAGTAATTAATAGAAAAATAATCACATGCCTGAATGTCACAGCAATGCCAAACTGCTATATAGGTTTTAAATGCTTTCTCTATTTAGATACATTTCTGTATTTAACTTGTTGAGATTTGTTTCAAACAATTCATGGAACGGCAATGACCTGCTACATAGAGTATCCAGAGCCCTTGTCAGAATACTGTCAGTAGTCTATTACTAAAGGTTTGACCATCTCTAATTAACCCTTTCCTCAGATGCATCTTTCAAAATAAATATTTATTTCTTAAATTCCACATATCAGTGAGATCATATGATTATTGTCTTTCTGTTTGACTTATTTCACTTAGCATAATATCCTCTAGTTCCATCTACATCGTTGCAAATGGCAAGATTTCATTTTTTGATGGCTGCATAATATTCTATTGTGTGTGCGTGTGTAAATACATATATATATGTTGAGTTGTTGAGTGGACAGTTAAAAATGCATCATAGTTAAAAGGGGATAAGGATAGAAGCTTCAGGTGTATATATATATATATATACCCCTCACATCTTCTTTAAGAAACAAGGCAGAGGATCATAGGGGAAGAGAGGAAAAAATGAAACAAGATGAAACCAGAGAGGGAGACAAACCATAAGAGACTCTTAATCTTAGGAAACAAACTGAGGGTTGCTGGAGGGGAGGGGCTGGGGCATGGGGTAACTGGGTGATGGACACTGGGGAGGGTATGTGTTGTAATGAGCACTGGATATTGTACAAGACTGATGAATCACAGACCTATTCCCCTGAAACAAATAACACATTTTATGTTAATTAAAAAAATAATAAAATAAACATTTAGAACTGCTCTTCACAATATAATTAATATTCTTAAAACTACCAATATAATCAACGATGAAGATGATAATTCCCTTATTGCTGTGTGTACAGGGGGAGATTCTTTAAAATCATTGAGGAAAGACTAACACATATTTTCTGCTGTGCTTTGTGTCATAGGGGTGTCTGAAAGCTAGCTGGACTAGGAGCTCCGTGATCTAGAACTGTAAAAGGAATGCTGGCACACCAAAGCGCTTCCTTCTAAATCCCAGAACCTGGAAAGAATGGAAGGAACCAGGCCAGGATCTGATGGCCTCCAGCCAACCAATGGGATCAGCTCTCATGGGTGAAGAAGGCGGCTCCGACCTGGCGCCTACCAGCTGCCACACTTCCTGTTGGATGTGACCGGCATCTCTCTTTGCAGTTTTCTATTTAGTGAGAACAGGATGGAGAGCACTAAGCTGCTCATGAGTGTCTACTTTCGAAGTTTCTAAAAATAGTGCAAGCCGAAAGACAGCCAAAAAAACAGAGGCATGATACTTTGGATTAAGCTAGGATTCATAAATAAAACTTGAAAGTTAACATCTATATCTAACCCAAATAAATCAGTGGCTCCACAAACTTTTGGAACTGGACTGGACTGAAATCTGTGTACTTCTTTTGTGTTATATTAGGTCACTATTTTTAAGTAAATAGAGTATATCTTAAATTAAGACATTCTTGAATATGATATAACTTTTTTTTCAAGATTTGGAAAGTATTTTCGACCTTTCACAACCTTGCAGCCAATGTTGGGAACATCTGTTCCATTATACGGTATTACATGGGTAGAGGCATAAGGTGTGAGAATGTGCACTGGTCCTCGGAAGTATCTGAGAATTTCTCTTTTAAGACAGAAAATGTTGGGACGCCTGGGTGGTTCAGTTGGTTAAGTGTGGCTCAGGTCATGATTTCGGGGTCTTGGGATCAAGCCCCGCGTTGGGCTCCCTGCTCACTGGGGAGTCTGCTTCTTCCTGTCCCTCTGCCCCTGCTTGTGCTCTCTCTCCCTCTTTAAATAAACAAATAAAATCTTTTTAAAAAGAAGACAGAAAATGTTTCCATTCATTTGTCTTAGTATTTTTGTCTTTTTAATTAAAAATAATTTTAGCTTTCACTTTTGAATAAGTAGTAATTTTCCTGTTGTTTATGTGACTTTGAATTATTGACTTATTGCCTATTTTGGAGATTTCTCCTAATAAAAACTACCTGAAGCTTCTATCCTTATCCCCTTTTAACTATGATGCATTTTTAACTGTCCACTCAACAATGAAAGTATTTAAGAGAAACACTACGTACAGCCCTGATTTTTTTCTTCACACCCACTCCTGAAGGTACTAAAACACCACCTATTACCCAGTGAATGTGGAAATAAAAGATAGCCTGAGAGCTGTGTACTATTTTGTTGAATGCTTGAGGGAATAATATTCTTCCTTGAGTTAGTTTTCATGCTCTTATATGGCCTTGCTTCAATTGAAACAAAGTGTCAGGGGCACCTGGGTGGCTCAGTTGGTTAAGCATCTGTTGGTATTGGTATTGGCTCAGGTCCTCAGCTCAGGGTTCTGAGATGAAGCCCCGCAGTGGCCTCCTCCCTCGGCAGGGAGTCCGCTTGGGATTCCCTCTCCCTTTCCCTCTGCCCCTCCTGCCACTCATGCACACGAGCGTGCATGCACACACGTGCGCTCTCTCTCTCAAATAAAATAAATAAAAATTAAAAAAAAATAAAGGGAAGAACAAAGTGTCTGGAGAAAAAGAAAAGGGAGAAGGGAATACAGTTAGGTGTATTCAACAGGTGCCAATATAGGCAAGATAAAGTCCATCTTTGAAGTATCAGAGGGAAGAAGAATCCTATAATAATTTGTCCACAGTGCAAGAGATTGAACTAAACCACATATAAATAAAATTCTTTTAAATTTTAAAAATTGGATGTAAAAACAGAACTTACAAAACATTCATATAGATGTCCTTTGCTTAAATAAAACAGATACTAGCATTCTGCCACATTTGCTTCTTCTCTTATACTTAAGCAAAAAAAAAAAAAAGTTAGTGGCCTTGACCATCATCCTCTTGCTCCTCCTCCCCATTTTCTACCAAATACTATCTTGAGATTAGTGCATATCATTTCCATAAGCATTTACTCACTTTTGCTACATAGGTCTACATCCATAAATAATACCTACTATTGTTACATGAATTTGACTTTATATAAATGGTCATATTTGTATATACTCTTAAGCACATATATAATAGAGGTCATTTTAATTTCTGGGTGGTATTTCACTGCATAAATAAACGAAGTACTCTAGAAATCCAGAAATGGAATATTTTACAGGAGAAGAAAGATACAAGTATCATTAATTTGTGGGGAAAATGTACTAAAAATAAAGGCAATAGGAAGGTGACATAAAATCCTTCAAGAACTCAATATTTTTAGAGCATTTACTTCTTTTTTTTTTAAGATGATGGATTTCTTTCTTCATTTTTATTTTTATTTATTTATTTATTTTTATATTTTATTTATTTATTTGAGAGAGAGAAAAAGAGATAGCAAGAGACAGCACGAGTGGGGTAGAGAGGGAGAAGCAAGCTCCCTGCTGAGCAGGGAGCCCCATGTAGGGCTTGATCCCAGGACCCTGGGATCATGACCTGAGCCAAAGGCAGACATTTAACTGACTGAGCAACCCAGGTGTCCCCTGCATTTTCTTCTTATATACAGCTTTCTCTGTGGTACTTTTCAAAGCTTCTTTGGGATTTGTGTTAGATATAGACAAATTCTTGCATATGTGTATACATGCATATTTAAGGATGTTTATGGGGCATGGGCAATAATAGGATAAAAATAATAAATTTCTAAATGACCATGAAGGATATGTCCAAGTAAGTTACGGCATATCCATGTGTATTATGGAACACTATACACCATTAAAAATAACAAAGAATATCTCTATATATATGACATAGAAAATGTTGCAAGGGATATGTTAAAGTAAGTTTTAAATCTTGGAATAATTTGAGATTTACAGAAAACTTGCAAAGATTTCACAGAGGTTTCCCCACACCAAGTTTCCTCTATTGTTAACATCTTAAATTAGTATAGTACCTTTGTCACCACTTGAACCAGTACTAGCACATTTTTTAAAAACCAAAGTCTGTGCTTTTTTAAGATTTCCTTAGTTTTTACCTAATGTTCTTTTCCTGTTCTGGAATCCCATCAAGAATAGAGCAGCACAATTGGTCATCATGTCTCCTTAAGTTCCTCCAGATTGTGACATCTTCTCAGATTTTTCTTGTTTTTGATGGCCTTGACAGTTTTGGGTACTGATCAGGTATTCTGTAGAATGTCCCTTAGTTTTGCTTTGTTTGTTTTTTTGCTCATGGTTAGCAAGAATTATGGATTTGGGGGGAGGAAGACCACAGAGAAAAAATGCCATTCAAATCACATCAAACCAAGGATACACGCCTTCAACATGACTTAGTATCAATGAGGTTAACTCTCACCACTGAGCTGAGGTAGTGTTCGCTAGGTTTTTCCACTGTAAAGTTGCCCTTTACCTCCTTTCCTTATTTTACACTTTGGAAATAAGTTACTATGTTCAGCCCACACTTACAGGGTGAGAAGTTATGCCCCACCTTCTTGAGGGGTCAGTATCAACATGAATGATGTGGAATTCTTTCATATTGAGAATTGTCTCTTCTCCCCTATTTATTTATTAAATCATTTACTTAGATCCATATGGACTCATGGATCTGTGGGGTTTTTTTTAACTTAAAAATATTAAATTTTTTATTTTGAGGTAATTGTAGATTCATATGGAGATTCACAGATAGATCCCCTGTACCCATTACCCAGTTTCCCCCAAGGGTAATAGTTTGCAAAATGCCAGTATGGTATCACAACCAGGATATTGACATGGATACATTCAGGCTATGGAACATTCCCATCACCACCAGCATCCTTCATGCTTTCCTAGCCACTTCTGTTCTGCCCCAGCTCCTTCCTTAACCCTTGAAATTGTTAATCTGTTATCCATTTCTATAATTTTGTCATTTCAAGAATGTTATATAAATGGAATTATGCATAAGCTTTCATTATCTTTGGGATAAATGCCCAGGTATGCAGTTGCTGGGTCTCTAATGCTTGCACGTTTGACTTTTAAAGAAACTGCCACACTGTTTCCTAGAGCAATTGTGCCATTTTAAATTCCTATCAGCAACATATGAGATGTCAGGTTTCTCTACATCCTTGCCAGCATTTGGTTTGTCACTATTTTATATTTTAGCAATCTAATGGGTGTGTAGTGATAGCTTATTGTGGTTTTAATTTACATTTCCCTAATGGCTAATGATGTTGAACATCTTTTCATGGGCTTATTTGTCATCTCTTTGTCCACCTTGATGAAATGCTTTTTCATATCTTTTGCCTATTTTCGAATTGGGTTGTTCACTTTTTTACTGTTGAGTTTTGAGAGTTCTTTATATATTCTAGTTACTAATCCTTTGTTGGTTACACGGTTTGCAAATATCTCATCTCAGTCTGTGTCTTGTCTTTTCATCTTCTTTTTTTTTTTTTTACTTTTATTACGTTATGTTAATCACCATACATTACATCATTAGTTTTTGATGCAGTGTTCCATGATTCACTGTTTGTTTATAACACCCAGTGCTCCATTCAGTATGTGCCCTCTTTAATACCCATCATCAGACTAATCCATCCCCCTACTCCCCTCCCCTCTAGAACCCTCAGTTTGTTTCTCAGAGTCGATAGTCTCTCATGGTTCATCTCCCCCTCCGATTTCCCCCACTTTTCTCTCCCTTCCTACTATCTTCTTTTGTTTTTTTAACATATAATGTATTATTTGTTTCAGAGGTACAGGTCTGTGATTCAACAGTCTTACAAAATTCACAACGCTCACCATAGCACAGACCCTCCCCAATGTCTATCAACCAGCCACCCCATCCCTCCCACCCCCTACCACTCCAACAAGCTTCAGTTTGTTTCCTGAGATTAAGAATTCCTCATATCAGTGAGGTCATATGATACATGTCTTTCTCTGATTGACTTATTTCCCTCAGCATAATACCCTCCAGTTCCATCCACATCGTTGCAAATGGAAAGATTTCATTCCTTTTGATGGCTGCATAATATTTCATTGTATATATATACCAATCTTCTTTATCCATTCATCTGTCGATAGACATCTTGGCTCTTTCCATAATTTGGCTATTGTGGACATTGTTGCTATAAACATTGGGGTGCACATACCCCTTTGAATCACCACATTTATATCTTTGGGGTAAATACCCAGTAGTGCAATTGCTGGGTTGTAGGGCAGCTCAATTTTCAACTTTCTGAGGAAGCTCCATCCTGTTTTCCAGAGTGGCTGCACCAGCTTGCATTCCCACCAACAGTGTACCAGGGTTCCCCTTTCTCTGCATCCCCGCCAACATCTGTCCTTTCCTGACTTGTTAACTTTAGCTATTCTGACTGGTGTGAGGTGGTATCTCATTGAGGTTTTGATTTGGATTTCCCTGATGCCAAGCGATGTTGAGCACTTTTTCACGTGTCTGTTGGCCATTTGGATGTCTTCTTTGCAAAAATGTCTATTCATGTCTTCTGCCCATTTCTTGATTGGATCATTTGTTCTTTGGTGTTCAGTTTGATAAGTTGCTTATAGAGTTTGGATACTAGCCCTTTATCTGATATGTCATTTGCAAGTATCTTCTCCCATTCTGTCGATTGTCTTTTGGTTTTGTTGACTGTTTCTTTTGCTTTGCAAAAGCTTTTTATCTTGAGGAAGTCCCAATAATTTATTTTTGCCCTTGCTTCCCTTGCCTTTGGTGATGTTTCTAGGAAGAAGTTGCTGCGGATGAGGTCAAAGAGGTTGCTGCCTGTGTTCTCCTTTAGGATTTTGATGGACTCCTGTCTCACATTGAGGTCTTTCAACCATTTTGAGTCTATTTTGTGTGTGGTGTAAGGAAATGGTCCAGTTTCATTCTTCTGCATGTGGCTGTCTAATTTTCCCAACACCATTTGTTGAAGAGACTGTCTTTGTTCCATTGGACATTCTTTCCTGCTTTGTC